>NC_133751.1:27651803-27809303 GCF_036562045.2 Rhinolophus sinicus
ATAGTCAAAATTGTTTTAAATCCGCTGTCTTCTAACTTCACTTTTTATGCTCAATTCCATGGGCAAACCTCTTTTCCCTTCATATGAGGGTGAATCAGGGTGGCTGGAGCTTGGAGCAGGCCATGGGTAACTGAAGAAGTCGGGAGTCTGAAAGATGAATGAGATCAAGGCTTAGGAATGGGCAGGCAGGGGAGGAAAAATAAGTAGCAAGGCCGGATCCAGAAAGCAGAGCAGGTCAAATCAGCAGTGAGGATGCTAGGCAAATTTGGGTGCAGGACTAGGTGATGCGGTTCTGGAATCCCTACATTAGTGTAATATCAGGAATGGTGATCTCATTGGAAGGGCCGTTGGGGCTTAAAGCTATAGTTGCATGATAAACTTGGGTTGTATCTCTTGGGGGTGGGTCTAGTAGGTTCTAATGGAAATTATGGGAAACTAAAGCCCCCTAACCCATGCCACCAAGTCACCCCCTTGGCACAGCCAATAGGGCTAAGGAAGCAGAAGGCAATCAGAGTCAATTCTGAGACCTGGGCTACAGACAGATTTCTTACTCCAGCTCTGTTGCCTCTCCAGCTGCCTGTTGGGTACAGGAGCACCTGAGCCCACCCCACCAGCAGGGGGCCTTGGAGCCCCACAGGAGGCCTGCTGGCAAGACCCACAAGCAGTGTCTGGGTGAGACCTAACAACCACCTGAAATATAGGCCAATAACAAGAGAGAGAAGGCGTGGAAATGGATTCAAGGGGTATTATTGCAAAGGTGGAATAACAGGAATTTTAATTTGCTGGAAGTTGGAGAATGGTAAAAGAATAGGAGCCTTCTGAGGTGGCTTCGCAATCTGGAGTCTCAGTTACTAGGTGGTCTTTCCTTTGGGCAGGCTCTGTCCCAAGGTCACAGGGTTACCGTGAGTTACTCGCCAGGGAACAGCCTGAGTGAGTCTATTAGAAACAACTCAGGAAGACATAATGGGATTGGAGGTCTCCACTGTGAGGGTCAAAGAACCAGAGCACGGAATTTGCTTCACAATAATCAGACTATTAGGACAGTCATGCTGCATAACAATCATATCCAAACCCTGCACTTGACCAGATGGGATACTGACCAGTCGGTAAATACATTTAGTACGCAGTTCATAACAGAGGTTTCGTCAATGTTAGCTCCATTTACAGTGTATTGTTTCCCCAAACACGGACATCATCCCATTTGAGTCTCATAACAACCATGTAAGGGAGGTGAAAGGGTGCTGTTAATTCCACTTTAGAGATTATGAAACTAAGACTTCACCTAATTAAGTGATTTTCACAAATCCAGTAGGAGGGTTTTGCTTATAACTTAAGTCTTCTACTGCCTCACCTTCTGGAAAACCAGAACAGGGAGTTTGCTCCAACATTCAGGACCAAGGGAACAGGCTTCAGTCCTGAGAAATAAGAGAGAATCAGAGCAGATGAATTCAAGTAAGCAGCTCCAGGTAAGAGACAAAGTAAATAGTGAATTATTTAAGCACTGAGACCTTGCTTATCAACTGACAAACTTAAGGGCTAGAAGTCCTGAAAAGTGACAATCTGAGGGGGATACAATCTGGTAAAAATAATAATTTTTTTAAAAGAGTGTATCTTTTGAACTTAGGAGTGTTTGTATATAAAATATACATAAAACATATAGTATGTAATTTATGTCTATAAAACATGTTATTTATATATATTTGGTATTGCATTACACCTTGTTCCCATTTGAATTGTTTACAATGAAAATGACATTAAATCATTTCTATTCCATTATTACAAATACAGGAAGCCCTTCTTCTCTAAGGTTAATTGGTAACTGAGAAGGTTTTAAGTCCCCTCAAAATAGGGATATCATATATAGTGAGAGATAAAAGCTCCTATTGTAATTTTAACCTGAAAAAGAAATGAAACTAAAATTATGAAAATAAGTTTTATACTATATTTAACAAAGTGTAGATCATATTAGCAAGTATTTACTTGTTAATTCTTAGAAGGAATAAAGAATGTGTCAAGTAGTAATTGGTTGGTTGGATTTCACATAACTTTATCAATCAAATTAACAGTAAAATAATAGCAGCCTTCACTTTATACATTCCCAGAATATCCTAGGAAAGGTCATTTTCACAAATAGATTCAAGAGCTTCAGAAATTTTTCTAAGAACAAAATGATATTTCAATGATTCTCTTTTGAATGTGTACAGTGAAGCCATCCCCTCTTGACTTATTAATTGTTGGCCCTGACAGATCCTCATTTGACAATGATTTCACATGTGATTGAAGTAGTTTCCAGCCTCACTTGTATCAACATCATGAAATCTTGTACCTTTTGCAAAATTTTCCATTTCCCCCTGCAACCAACTTCCCTTGGGTTTTCATTTTATTGTCAGATGTTTGCGCCTCAGAAACCCATCAGGAGCCAGCAGACAAGGATGCTGATGCCACGAGCAGAGATAAACACTATGTTGAGTGGGGGTTAATTTTATAGGCGGTCACTTTTTTAATATAATAACTTTCACTCAAAATAAGGAAAGTTATGTATTGAATACTCAGATAATGAAAATCTCCTCTAATGACGTTTCTTGCATTCACATCTAAGGGTGGAATGATACAGTCTATGTCTGGAGAATCTGTTATCTATGCCCAAAGGTTGCCTCTTCTCACCGTCACCCACCCTCTCCACCAGAAGTCACAATTCTCATCACCTGGGGACAGCCTCACAGGTAAAAACATGAGGGGTGTGAATGCTCAGTAGCCCCAGTAAGGAAGTCCCTGACCTCCCAAATCATGTGAGAAACATCACAGTCACAGTGAGAAGCTGAAGTCTTTGCACCCGTCTCCATCTTAGGACATCATCGTCATTCCTCAGGCCTGCTCTGGTTGCCACTCCTCCTCCTGCTGTCCCTTAGAGACACAAACCTGGCTGCTCTTAACAGCTGGGCAAAAAGTGAAGATGGTAGCTCATAGGAATTAGCAGATCATGGGAAGAGAAAGCACTTAGTCCCATCTGCTATGATCCATAAATAGAGACAGATTTACATGTGTGTCTATGGAAGGAAGTTTAGGGGAAAGGAATGTACATCTTAAGATAAGGCCAATTGCATTAGCAATGCCGTTGGTATTCTTGACAACCAGAGATGTCAATAGAATTAGAGCCATAGGCCTTGAGGTCAGGAAGCAATTACTTGGATAAGGGTCTTCTTTTTGGCCACCACATCAGCAATAGTCTCTCCTGTGACTTTTTTACTCAAAAAAAGATTGTAGTGAAATGAGTCATCTTCTTTCTAGGCCAAGAAATAAAATTTTTTAAATCCTTAGGGTAACACTTTGGACAAGTGGTTCAAAACTGAAAAATTGTGATTCTAGCCAATCACATTCTCTGTGAGGCACATTGAGACCAAGTTTTCCACTTGATAAATATGGTGAGGGCTTAAAATAGTGCTCTGGAGTTAATGAAATCTCTCACGTTCATATGTAGCATTTCTAGTTGATTATAAAAATGGCAAGGATGTAAAAACAAGAATGTGTTTTCAGGACAGGTAGATGTGGGGAGAAGCCTGCCCAGTGTTGGATACACGTAAACTGAGTTTTGGCCCCTAAATGGTGGGCAACATTATCACGAGAAAAACAAAGTTGTATTTATTGATAGTGAGTAGGAGTGATGCAAGTGGCAAACAGGATTTGTACTGGAATGTAGAGGCAAGTTAGGAAACATTGTCTGAAATAAAAGTAAATACATAAGAGTCCATGTGGAAAGAGTGAGAATGGCTCTCTGTAGGATAAGCCACTTCCACTAAGTAGAAGTCCACTAACGACAGAGGGGCTGGGAAATATGTGTGAGCACATGGAATATTCGATCGTCATTTATTAAATCTGCCACAATCCACCCTTCTCATCACCAAATGTTTCTTTGTTTCCTTCTTCATGCACAGAATACTCATTAACTCCTCCATAAGGGAGACAAGCCAGAGCTTCATTCAGCTGCCATATCCAACTCAAAGTTCATCTTTCTGGGTGATGTCCAGTTGTCTCTCCATCTGGACATTCAGTCAGATGTGACTTTTCAGGTCCTGAAGTCTTGATCTAAGAAAAGACAAGTTATCTACTCACTCTCACATATATGCATGTGCACACATACCCTCCCATTAAGGTATGTATAAATACTTCCATTTGGAAAGGGAAGAATGGAGGAAACACAGCAGTCCCTGAGCTGTAGCATTTCTGGAAGCCCGGCAGACCCTGGGAAGACCTCCTACCCTCGGGATGGGAGGCTCCTTGGTTAGGCTATGTTCTGCTCTCTAACGAGAGCTCCCTTTTTCATTGTTCTCCATGGCTCTTTGATTTATCCTCTAGAAGATTCTTCTTTCAGCTTATTCTTTGGCCACATCTGAAGTGAGCTTTGAGGAATTTAGACTCTTTGGGGGCTTCTTGGCTTTCTCTACTTGCCTCCTACTCATTGACTATTAGGGGCCCAGGTTGTTTTAAGTTCTAAATAGTTAGATATCTTTTCATGGTTGCTTAAGTTATGTAGTTCCCTAAAAACTTTCTTTGCTTCTCATATCATTGGATAGTAGGCATACTCAAAGGACTTTTCAGCATGTGGTTCCCAGTTCTGTTTACTTTCTTTGCTTCATCAACTCCATGCCTACTCTCTGCTTTCATGGTGGCTACTGAAATTAGGCTATGAGGTATGAATGGAAGGGCCACATCTTGAGGAATGTTTGTCTTGAGGCATATTAATTAAGAGGTATTCTTCCTCTCAAAGTCTTTTAAAATACCATCTCTTATTGTACGAGTTCTAGAAATAGTCAACTCTTCCACATTTCTAGGCCATGAATTTTGAACTTTCTCTGTACCTTTTCTTTTCTGTTTTATAAACACTCCTTAGCTCATCTCTTTCTTGTAATTATCTTGTCAAATACAGTCAATAATATGAAACAGCCCAAAAGTCCTGTTTTTCATTCTCTTCTCATAGCACTGCAAATTCATTAGGTCACTGATCTGCCTGCCTACTTATTCAAAGCAATAGTTTACCTAAATATTTTGTCACAATATAACATGGATTGTAATCTTTCTAGCTTCCAATATTAGTTTTCTCCCAACCAACCCTGATGACCAAGGCAATGCCATATATTTTAAGTTTTTCTAATGGAAGCACCCTAATTCAAAACAACAATGTCTATATTGTCACAAGTTGCCATAACACAACAATCCCAAAATCTTAGTGACTTATTTCAACATAAACTCATTACTTTTTCCCATAAAGTCTCATACAAAACAGCAGGGGCCCCCTTTCATCTTTCACTAGAGGAGGCTTCCTCCATCTTTCACTAGAGTCTGATCAACCATGGGCCAGCTTATAAAATCTAAGTACTGAACTTGTAAAGGTCAAAGCCAGCCCTTTGGTACATGGTGACAATCAAGGGACCGAAGTCCGGCCTCAGTAGACATAGGCGCCTTCTGTCCTTTGTGCCTTTGCAGAGGAAGCATATCTTTTTGTACTTACAACTCTTTAAAGTATTGGTTTGCAAGCTTTTGTGGGCCTAGTTAGGGTGATCAACTACCTCTGTTCACTCAGGACTCAGAGAATTTCCAGGTCATGGGACTTTCAGTTCTAAAACTAGAAGAGTTCCAGACAAACTGGGTGACGTTGGTTACCCTAGCCACTGGTTTCTTTAAAAATCAGATAAAAACAAAAAGATGGCCATGTATGAAGAAATTGCCTCGGAACTTATATAGGGCATCATCTTCATCTTCCTTCTACTGTGAACTGACATGGCCTATTTTCCAAAAGAAGATACAAGCTCCTGGATAAACAGCCTGGCCTGCCTTTTTGAGTGACTCTGATTCAGTAAGTAAGCTTTGTTGTGCTCTTTTAAAATTTAAAATATGTGCCGACCCCTCCCCCAATGCAAAGCATGTAGATAAAGTCATAACAGGATTAAAAGAAAATATTGAGCAGAACATCCATGGGCAAAATTTCTCTCCCCCAAAAGAGAGCAGGGTCATGACCTTTGTACTCATTGTGAGTCTGAGGAAAGACCTGCTTAGGACCCTGGAGTTGTGATGGAGGAGGTCAATTTTCAAAATAAACGTTCATTATATTTTACCCTTTGAAGAAAAATGCTGCTTGGCCTTAAACAAATTAAGAGTGCTCAGGCTTTTTATTTGGGGTGTTTTTCAGTTGAATATTATTAAAAATAATTACAGTCTGTGGATTTAATCTAAAACACAATCAGCACCCCCAAAGTCCCCTACAGTGAGTTAAAGCATCCTCCTTCTCAAAATTCAAAATTAAGTGGAAATTCAGATTAGTTTTGATTTATAACCACATTATGAACTATTTAATATTTTCAAGAAGTCATTCCCTGCGCCCATATTAAATTAATTTACAACAGAATATTATATAATTTATATATGCATACATATAATAAATTATAGCCCGACTATATAATTCTACATGTATAATTAATTACATTAACCATCTACATTTTAAGGATACAATTAGATAACCCTAAAAGACAACCCCGTTAGCATTTTTTAATAAATACTTGTGTTTGGAGCTGTTTAACAGAGCACCTGATAGCTGATAGAGCAGTGTTAACATCTGTTCCATTATTTCCAGAGGACGTTGGTTGAACGCAATACTATTCACATAAAATATGCATTTGTTCTTGACTGTCAAGTACCTCTATTATTTTATTAAAAAGTCAAAAAAGAATATAATCAGACTTCATAATTTATGTGTGACATTTTCATTATAGAAAACTTTATGCAAAATTGAATTCTAAAATTTAATTTCCTGTGATGTTTAAATTACTTACTATCTGGCTCCTCTCCAAACATTGTGATCATTGAAGGCCCCATATGAATTCTATTAAGGATACATTTTGCTGCTGCCAGAATATACAGGGCATTTTTCTAAGTAACTCTAAGAATATGCTTCTTAAATATATTTGGTGCCAGTTTAAATAGTTTTTCTCACACAGGAAAGAAAAGCAGGATCTTTTCTTTCTTTTTTAAAAAAACCACAGACAGATTTTTCTCTGCCCCTCTCCTTCCCACCTTGTCTGTGACCTCTTATTCCCAATACTTTAACCCAAAAGAAGCCAGGCTGGCCCAGCCTTGTCAGTGAGGGCTCACCACATCACGGGACAATAACCAGGTTCCCTCTGGCTTTGCTTTTCTTTCAGGCAGTGCTGAAAAGAGGCATTCCTAGGATAGAGCCCACAGGGGGAACATCTGAGCCCCTCTTTTGTCGCCCACTTGACGTGATAGTGAGCAGCACCTTCCACCATTCCCTACGGCCGCCGCATCAGTGGGAGCAACCTGACTTAGCATGGTCATTCCCAAGGTGCTTTGAGAACCCTGAAAATGTCATCGTATCTCACAGCTGCCAGAGGACATAGGACTACTAATAATGAGCAGTAATTTAAATAATGAGCCTTTGAGGGAAGGAGGTTGACACAAGCAGAGTTACCTTAATGGATTCTCTGGAAGACAACAGATTTCCAAAATGGCGTTTTAAATGGGGAAAACATGGAGCTGTCAGTGGTGAGGGGGAAGAGAAAGTGTGAGCAGTTGTCCATCGGCCAAGGTGTGGCAGGGTTCCCTGCTCAAGTTTCCCCCACAGGGTCAGCCAGCAAGCCTTGGATTCATCTGGGCCATCTCCACCAAAGGGAGCCTCCATGGCCACGCACCATACAATGGGTTTGGAATACAGTGAAAAACAAGACAGGATTCCTGCCTTGAAGAATTCATAGTTCAGTAGAAATGTAACTCCTTACATTTGTGTAAAACTCTACATTTTACAAAGTGATTTGACAGGTCCTTTCATGTGATGGTCACTTCCCTGTGAGGCAAGAGGCCAGGCATAATTCCGTCTAATGAATGAGGGAACCAAACCCCACTTGAGGAATTTTCCAGAAGTCACACCACACATAAGGAAGTGGCTAGGCCTCCTAGAGACCAAGCAATCTGCTTTACTCAAATCCTAAGCTGAACTTCAGTGGAGGAAGCCAGGAAGCCAGGATATGTATAGATCCTGATTCTAGGTATGGGGGTGGACCAGCTCATGCTCTCACTCCAGCACCTTTCCATGGCCTTCTGCAAAGTCAAAGCAGTAACCTCAACTAAGACATCCATTCTTACAGCTTTCCGCATCTGTCTGCTACTGCAAATGTCCATTTGGTCTGATTTGAATGGTTTTGAGGAGGTCACCCTGCTGATCTCATTCCCTCAGGCCAATCTCATTACTCTCCTGCCTGAAATTCCACTACCGTGAGTCTTTCTTTTTCCCACTTCAGGCACTCTCTTTTAAAAGAGAGCTAATGGAGTTAAGCCATAATACGACAGTAAGATGCTATTGGGGATGAATTCATCAAATGCCTTTCTCTCAACCACCCAAAACACCCTTAGAACCATTAATGAGGCGCTGAAAACACCAGGATTTCAGAAAGTGTCTCCAGGATAGTTGCTGCATCCCTACCTACTCTTATGACTATTTACAGTCCTGTTTCTTGTCCTTTAGATTTGGCTTTTCCATCTTGTCTCTTCCAACCATTGCCTTCAACTTACCAGCGTGAGCTCTGCTCGGGTCTCCATTTCCCACAACCAATCTGCCTACTTGTCAGTATGTCAGGTAGACCATCAGCTCTTTGGGCCCAACCTACTACCCAGTGCCCAAGGCACCAAGGAGAAGGAGACTTGATGTAAGGCAGGTGAGGGAGAGTCTTTGGGAGTAAGTGATGTGGTGCATAGTGAAGCCTGGACTCATGGGCTCTATGCAAATGGCCTGTGGTCTGAGCGGGAAAGGAAGAGTGCAAGAAGGAGAAGGAAGAGAGAAAAAGGACGTTTCCAGATTTGGCCTCACTGAAAACTCAATTGATCCATTCCTCTGCCTTAGCAAGACAGGAATTTGGAGGAAGGTCTTTACAGAAGGCAACGTAAAGGAATGTATTCAGCAGAATAACTGATTTTTATGGGTGCTCAATAAATAGAATTAATCAAGAATAGTGATAATATGCAAATGCCTTCAGGTCTGTTGCTATAAAATTTGACAAGATTTTGCCCTTTTGTTCACCAGGTAGGTGGAAGAGGACGAGATGAGGAGAGGCAAAAGTAAGTATCCCAAAGAGAAAAGGCCTCACTGTGTAAAGACATGGAGGCCTCACGTGGAAGAGTGATGGTATGGAGGGAAGCTACAGATAGTTTAGGTTTGTCGTATCAAAAAGTGTCAAGTGTAAAAGTATAAAGTGGAAACACCAGGAAGAGGCTAGGGAGGCTTGCAGAGGCCTCATTTTTAGTGAGGGGTAAATGTTAGCCATTAGTAGTGCGGAGTAAAAGGATGGGAACACCGACCAATGAGCAAATCTTTAAGTACTGCCTAATAGTGGCCAAAAGCACCAAAAGGCTAAATTCAGAGAATGTGGTCACCCAACAGTACTTATACCCTTCCTGAAGACTAGTCATCTGCCTTAGCTTGGCTCAGATGTTACCTCTGGAAACTTTCCCTGGCCTATTTGGATGGACCCCATTAGCACCTCAGCGTGGTGAGCACAGCCTCCTGGGCCTGCCCTGGTCATAGCACTTACACTCTGCATCCTCATGGCGGATGGGCTTGGTTGGCCACACCCACCACTCTGGGCACCATGACGGTACAACTGGTGACTGGCCTGCAGTAGGGGTTCAACATCTGTTAAAGAAAACTTTCCCTTGACCTCACAACTCTTTCATCTACTACCCAATGTGTCTCCTTTGCTTTATAGCAAAACTTCTTGAAAAGAGCTATCCATATTTACTGTCTCCACTTCTTTTCATCCCACTTTCTTTTCGTGCCCTCTTAAAACCACTTCAGTAAGGCTCTCTCCTCTTCTCTACAATGATACTGCTTTTGTTAGGGTCACTGATGACCTCCACATCGCCAAATACAGTGGGGATTTAGCCGTGTTTCTCTTAATCCCAGCAATACATTGGGTCACCTCCTCTTCCTTGAATAGCTTCTCTTATCTTCGGAGACATCTTTCTCTCTGGGTTCTCCTACCACACTTGGCAGCTCTTCTCAGGCCCCTCTACTTGTTCCTACTCATCCCTCTCACTTGTATTGTCAGAGTGCCTCACAGCAAAAGCCATGGGCTTCTCTCTCCTCACTCATTCCCTGGGTGGCCTTATATGGTCCCATGACTTGAAATATCCACCTTTATGCTGGCAGCCCCCAAACTGATACATCTAGCCTCAAATTCTCCCTTGAATTCCAGATTCCATTTTCCACTTCCTACTCAACATCTTCATATGCAAGTCTATTAGGCATCTCAAACCTAACATGTCTAAAACCAGACAACATACACAAAAAGTTTTGCTCGTCTTTATCTTCTCCATCTCAATTAATGGCATTTACATTTGGCCAGGTGTTTAAGGTAAACACCCAGCAACATCCTCGCCTTGTTTCTTTCTCACACACCCACATCTAATTCATTAGCAAACCCTGTCAACCCTGCCTTTGAAATATATCTGAAATCCAACCACTCTTCACCACCTCCACCAAATCACAGACTCCAAGCTGCCATCACCTCTCACCTAGATTATTGCAATAGTCTCCTATTTGGCTCCACCCTTAACCTTCCACCCTTAACCCCACACAATAGCCAAAGGGAAGATTTTGAAACATAATAAAGATCATATCACCCATTTGCTCAAAACTTCCCAAAAATGTAATATCCTCCTCTCTAACCACACTTTCTCTCCCTCTCCCTCCTCTGTCCACTCCAGGCCGGCTACTCTGGCCTTCTTGCTGTTCCTCAAGACACCAAGGTGCTCCCTAAATTCCTCTTACCATTTCCACTGCCTAGAACGCTCTTCCCCCAAATCATTCCCTTACTTCCTCTAGGCCTCTGTTTAAATGTCATCCTTTCAGAAAAGCCTTCCCTGACCTTTGTAAAATAGCTTCCCCCATCATTTTCTGCCTCTCTTACTTTATTTTGGTCTCTTTATAGTCCTTATCGCAACCTGATATATTTGTTTATTTTTTTTTAATTATTTTTCTCCCTTCATGAGAGCGAGGATTTTGTTGTTTTGTTTAGTACTGAATCCCCAGCACATAAAACTCAATAAATGTATGAATGAAAGAATGAATTAGTGGGGAGGGTATCTTTGAACAAGGTAGGAAGACACTAACATAAGGCTTCATTTCAGAAATGGGAAAAACAGTTTCCTCAATGAAGCTGGATGAGTTTTTGTTGTAGTGATGGTGGTGGTTTCTTTTTGTTTTTGATCTTTGTATTAAACTCAGACCAACTCACTATTTAACCCTGCCAGCAAATATGAGTTTCCCCTATTGGTGCTGTGATCACTGTGGTAGCATCAGCCAGGAAATGAAATCTGAATCATAGCATCTGCCACGCACCCTTCACTTACAAGCCCACAAATGAAACTCCAGCTAGGCAATCTCATTTCACTAAAGTGTGGTTGGACCCAATAACTGGAGGCTGGCACTCACAGCACATCGTTCTGCTCAATGCTGCTTAATCTTGACAAGCTTCAAGGTTTATAGCACCTTAACCTTTCACTTAAACAGAAAAGCATGTGCTAGCCTACTTACTGAGCAACCCACAAGCATTTGTTATATAAGTCTACCTGGGGGCTTTTCAGTGTTACTGCCTCAGTTTCTTGCCGGGCAAAAGGAGAAAAAATTTTTTAAATCTTTTGGGACCCATGGTTACCACTGTCATTACCAGTTTACAAACTAATGGTACTTAATGTTGATAGAGAGAAAAAAGGGGACGTCATGTCAGATCCAGCTTGACCTACCCATGAACACATGAACAAGGGAATGGGAGCGAGACAGGAAGTTTTCTTCATTTCCCAGAGGACTGGTACGGAGGAACCGCAGAACCTTGGGGACTTGGAGAAAACAGCACTCAATCAGACAGCCATGTCAACAACAGCCCAAGAGTGTCTCAGCGCTCCTGACCCCCTTCCTGTTCCAACCTGAGAGGGCTGCAGTGTGATTTCCAGGTACCTGACTGGGGCCAAGCCATCCAAATGTTGAGCCCTGTGAAAAGCGATTAACATTCCAGAGTAAATGTGTTACCCGCAAGAAAGGCGACTTCCAGGAGCACCTGGCCACTGAGCCAGGTGCAGGTCGGTCCCCATGACCTCAGGGAGTCACTTGCAGATCGGATGTCAACAGGTGAGACCAGCAGTCACTGAAGCGGGCACTTTTATTGATGGAATTGGGTTTACAAATTACCCTCAAAACACACTAATGTGAAATATTAAATTCCCCATTCCCTAGTGGATTCCTTCTGGATTTGAAAGAAGGAAAAGCAAAACACCATCTTTCTTAATACCCGTATCCCCACTACACTAATACCTATTAAGAAGTAGACTGAGGGTTTTCAAGACAGACTAATTGTGAAGACTTGTGGGACAGATGGAATCTAAAAATAGATCAAATAGCTTGATCAAATACAATCAAGAAGTGATTACTACAAGCTGAAAGACTCCAAAAAGCATCTATGGGTGGGTTCACAGTGTGCTGGAAACTTCTCCTAATAAATTAAAGAATAAAAAACAGCTATATTTTAGAAACCACACTACCACTATCTTTCAATGTCTACATTCCAGTGGTAATTTGGGGTAGAGGTGCTCCCCTTGATCTCAGAGGGAGCAACTACCCCCAGACAGGCTTGAGTCCTTGAATGATGGCCTACAAACAATGACTCAACTCTGGATACACAGAGAATGACCAATTACACATCCCGGTCTCTACGGGGGGACGGGTCCAGGCAATGGTATTTGTAATGACCCCCTTGATGATTCACTGGAGCCAGGGAAGAGGAACACTGTTCCAAAAGAAGAGGTCTTGGGGTGCATTTAGTTCAGGGTTTCTTAAACTTGTCTGGTCATAAGAATCCTGGAGTGACGCATGCCACACTACAGACTGCAAGGTCCCTTGCCCTGGAGAGCCTGACTCAGTAGGACTGGCACAGGGCCCTGGAATCTGTGTTTTTACAAGCACCCAATGAGACTTGTAATGACCAGGCAAATTTGTGAAACCCTGATTTAATGCACCTCCTCGTTTTATACAGGCAGTCGGGCGTGATTCCTCAGTGCAAGAGCCTGCTGGGCGGGGCTCCTCTCGATACACCTTGGTGTTGCCCTCAGAGCCTCATGTACACAACAAGTCATCAATCAATAATTTTTGAATGAATAAAGGGAATGATGGGAAAAACAACCAACCTGGTTTCAAATTCCTGATTGGGTCCCTTAATGATCACATAACCTTGGCCAAGACTCAAGACCTTGATTCGTCATCTATTAAGTCAAGATAATAAGACTGATTCCACCTATGCCCATAGAGATCATATAAAATATTGTTTTCAAATAATTTTCATCTAAAGTTGTAGAGATACATTAAGTCTTATCAATATAAACACAGAAATTAGGGGCCAAAAGTGAGAACAATCTCCACTTCACAGAGTTCATCAACAGCAGATGTAGACCTAACTCAAAGTTCCCTAACTCCCAGCCAGAGCCACTAAGCCACTCTGCCACCGAGCGTGGAATATTCTGGCAAGTGGCCCAGCTGAAATACTTCACCCAAACTAGTGTAGTGGCACTATCTCTTCAGGGAAGACATTTTTCTCCAAGTCTTCCCTGACGCCCATAGTTCTCAGAATTGTAAACTTCAAGCCCCTTGGTGAGAAACCAAGAACCACCTCAATGAAATATCCAGGTTTCTGCATTTGAGCAGGACCCAGGAAGGGAACACGGAGTTGCACATGTGCTGCTGCCTGCATGCAGATGAGCCCAGCCAGGAGAGAGGGTACATCATGGGGAGAGCGGCCTGTGAACTAAGGATACTTGGTCATTGGGCCCTCTCAGAGATGAAATACGCTGTAACAGGAATCAGAATGGTCAAGGCAACTTCAAGGACTCTGATTAGACTTGTTTTTAGAATAATCTTTCAATACATGCTAAGTGTACATCTACTGCAAACTGAGTCATGGGAAAATTGTCATTATTAATGCGTTTGTTGGGAAAGAACCTGAGACAAGAGTCTGTCCTGAAGATCTACTATGGCAGACTTACCATTTTCTAAAGCAGCCGAAAAGTGTTTTTGGTTTTGCTAGATCTATCTCTTCTACTTTTTGAAGGGGAGGAAAAAGTTACAAACCACACACCACAGAGTAAGAACCAGGGCATAGTATGTCTATAGATTGCACCAGGAAGCTTGGAACATTTTCACAAAGCCTCTGAGAGTCAGTGAAAAGCTGACACCTTTAAAAGGTAAGTCCACCTACTCCCAACCCAGGATGTTAAGGCAGACATAGATGCTGACCTAGCTCCTAAGAGTGATGAGAAAAGCATAATGTCAGTGCAGGGCAGACTTTGATGAGCTGAAAGAGTCCAGAGAGTGCAAAGCCCTTCCTTGTACCTGCACTTCATGGGACTGCTGTCCTGGCTGAGACTTGTATCAGGCTAAGTTTATTTTTTTTCCCTTTAATGAGCCCATTATCTTTAGGAATGCTAATATGTCAAACTCAAGGAGAATGTAGTACTTGGAGATTTCTGTAAAAAGTATACCCATGTTTGCAAAATGCATTAACTAATAATTGTGATAAGATACTAGGCATGCCTCAGTGTCCTGCCCTCCTTAGTTCTGTTCTAGTGGTTGGCTTCCATCTTGCACACAGGTAGGGGTATTCAACATCCCAGAGAGTGACTGAGGAGTGGGGCTAGGACAGAGCTGCCTTCCATCACTGGAAAACGTAGCAGAGATCAGGCCAGCCAATCGCACGTCCAGCTATGGTTTTACTGTTGGAGGTCTAAAATCTCCAATTCATGATCCAGATACGATCCTTGGTTTTATTTCATTGGGTTAGGGGGTAAAATACCCACTTAAAATATGTGATCATATCCTTTGCCTGCTTATTAATCGCATTGCCTAGGAGAACTTCAGCTCTTTAGCCTGGAATATAAGCCCCTGGCTTCATGCCTCATGTTCTCTCTGCTCCAAATAGTTTTCTCCTCCTTTTTCTTTTTCTTTTTTTTCTTGGTGACCTTGAACACTTCCTTTAAGATCCAGATTAAATTCCATTTTCAATGTGGCCCCTTCTCCTGGTCCTCATTTAAATAAGCTTCTGTCTGTGGGATTCATGAGAGATAATGTGACATAGAGGGGGGAAATAACTTTTAGAAACAGTGACAGTTCTGCAATTTACTTTGGGAAATTATTAACCTTTCTGAGAATCAGTTTACTGTATGTAACTTGGTAATCTATTAAAAGAAAGCTAATGTGATCTGTGAAGAGTTATAATGATTTTTATCTGTAAATATTGTGGTGGTTAAGTGAGATAACGATATAAAGAAGCTAGCAGAGTCTGTAGTACATATTAAGGTATCAGTAAATGTTTGGTTTCTCATGCCTGGCATTAAACAAATATGCAATGCTTACAGAATGAAGAAATTCCCGTCTGTGCCCAGAACACAGCTTTAAAATTTTTAATAGTGCTATTCCAATTGGCTATGAAAGGTCAATACTACTCCTGAGTGTTTACCAGTCCTTCTCTTCCTCTGCATTTCCTTCTCTCTCTTTATCCTTATTCTCTCTCAAGCTTACGTCATCATAGGAACTGAAGTAAAACATGAACACACATGTATTGCATATCTGACCTAGACCGCAACTCCATTCCCAACAAGTCTGAAAACACAAAGTTCCCACTTTGCAAAGTCATGCAGGTCATAGTGATCACGTTCTTTTCTCTAAGCACTAGTCAACTGTGAATGCAGTCACCTACCTTTCAGATCAATTTCAGATTTGACGGTCCAGAGTTTATAGACTCCTCCTCTTCTCCTTGATTTCCCCAAAATGCAGGGCACCTTAGGACAAACAATCCATGTGAGTACATCCTGACTTTGACCAGCACAAATCAAAACATTAGGCTTTATGAAAGCTATTAAATAGAAAAGCTTGTATAAAAGCCCAAGCATATTTCATATGAATCACTGATTAGTTATCCACACCTATTTGTAGTTTAATATCCTAGAAAGATACATACTATTTGAGGAGATTAATATACTCTCTTCCTGATATTTCACAGATACTCAATGATGCCCAGAGAAGAGGCTAACAGAGCCCGGACACATTTAATATTTTTACTGAAATGTGAGTCTGACATTTTATTTTAAATCAGGGTTGGCTGTATGCTGGTGAAGAACAATTTAAAAATAGTAAAAGAAGCACCATATAGCCACCTGGCCCCAGTTCAGGGTCCTCTAATGTGGTGAATATTTGATGTGCATTTGGGCTGTCCAGCACCATTTCCAGCTGGGAATTTTCTACCTTAGGAGGTCTACCCTGCCAAGGTAGAAGCCAGAAACTGATTTTCCAGGACTCCCTTGGTGCTAGGCCCAGGCCTATGGCCTAGGCTTGGGACATTAGATACCCTTGATCAAATAAATATATTTCAAATGGAAAGAAAAAGATAAGAAGAAAGAAATCTCCATGTAGAACCCTTCCTGACAGTGATGGAGCATGGTAGAAAGTCAACCTGCTCCCAGAGATGGCGGTCGGACAGATCTAGTGCTAGGGTCCTGTGTGAAGAGCTGTAATGCCTGAGCCCAAGGGCAGTAGCAGCTGAGTCTCCAGTGGAGCCTCAACCAGTACAATCTGGGGTTGCTCCTGGTCATACAGCTCCCAAGTCTGAGTGTTGGCCCTTCCGGAGGCTCTATCTACCACATACTACTATTTAGAAAATTCTTCTTTTTAAACTATCTAATGATGATTCTGCTATTTGCATCCAGGTACCCTAACTGATTAACAGACATAACCAACTTTGGGCAAGTCATTCACCTCTAGGGCCTTGAATTTTCTCAGCTGAAAATGAGGGTTTTTGTCTAAACCACCTCTAAAGTCCTAGAAATCTGTATTTATTTAACACTCCCAGCTGATTTTTCAGGGTGACTTCTCAGGTCAATTCACAGGCCAGGCTTCAGAGGTCTTGCAATTTGGAGAAGAAAACCAGGGCACATTATGTTTCAAAGAGCGATTTTTACCTCCCAGAAATGATCGTGTTTCCATGGCATCATGCGCCCTCTTTCTCAGCAGACATTGTCAACAGTGTGTTAGGCCAATATCATCCCCATCGAGGAGGGACACAGTGTCACTATGGGAGACAAATGAGATCAGGGGAAATTAATATTTTGGGATGCCCATAAAATAAGCAGTGGGTTCGGCACTGCCGTATAGGAATTGTCTTACTTTAACCTTCAGAGTAACCCAGAGATAAGAATTATAATTTTCATTTTACAGACGAGAAAACTGAGACACAAAGCCATTTAGATATTTGTCCAAGTTCATGCAGCAAGTGAGTGGTGGAGCAAAGATTCAATCTAGTTCTTCTCTCTGCAAGTTTATGGCTTGGCTGAACACCTAGGGTAAAATTTGTCAGAAGTGTCCATCTCCCTTCTTATTACCAAGTCTGCTCAGTCAAAGTGGACTTGAGAGTTTGAAATTGTCTGTTTTAACCTTCAGAGTAACCCATAGGCACAAGTCAGTTTTACCTGAATAACCTAGGAAATTCCTCATAAGGCTCATGATGAACTTCTCAAGAGAATGGAATCTTAAAGAGAATTTCAAAGATGGGAAGAAAGTCAGATGCATACCAAGAATGCAAAGTCTCAATAAGGAAAAAATACATTCTTATTTCCCCACACCCCCCTTTTTTTAATAATCTCTCCTATTAACCCAATTCGTTTACTAAAAACAGAAAACAAAATGAAAGCCTAGCATCCTAATGCATGTGACGCTCTTGCAGGAAACCACTAAATGTTTATTAAGGCCATACCATACATGAAAGCAAATAGGGAAAGCATGGAGCCTGTTTCACATATTGTTACAAATCTGTAATGTTAGAATAAAAGGGAAAACTGATTCCTACCAATTATGAAAATGTACAGGATTAAATCAATAGCTCTGCCAGATCTGACCAGCATCTGGTCTGCAGCAGGGGCCAAATAGATCTCATTTGGGATATTTATGAAAAGTAACTTCTAAAACATAAATCAGGACTATAAAATCATCATCTGATTACCCAAAATTTTAAAAGCAGAGAAGAAAGCGTATTCAAGTGTGAAATATGGTTTTGGAGAACAGAAGAGGCAGGCAGCTTTAGCACAGACAAGAAGCAAAACTCAAAGAGCAAGAAGAGGGAGGGATGAACGTCTCACACAGAAAATTTAGGCTGCGCCTTTCTGGACATGGTGCATGGTGAGGAGTCAAAGCAATTAGCCATTTCCTTTCAGCCCTTCTTGCAACCCAACACTATGATTTCAAGTGATGTTTTAGGCCAAACGAAAGGAGGCTTGGCCCTTACTTATCCAAATAATCATTTTAATTTGTTTTGTTTCCTATCTAGATGTGGTCTTTACCCCAAGGAAACCCAACAGAGAATTTATGAATCCAAGTATAAGAGGAAGGAAATGTTGATATATTTAGAAGTAAATAAATGCATAGACATAACGGTTTGGTTTAGACAGTTTTAATTTGTAACACAACGATTAAATAAAGGCTCTGGGCTGCTGAAACTTCCTTGAGATATGGATGTGAAGGACGATGTGAGTTCTTGGAGCCTTCATGCTCCTTATCCTCTGTCTCATATTCCACGTCACAGCCAGGTCCCATTCTCTCAGTTTCAAGGAATGCCTAATTTTAGACTAAACCTAAATAGATTTCTATGGTTATACTATTTTTAATTAGGTGATTTCAAAATTCTGTTCTTTATCTCTTCCCAAATCATGAAGAGGTTTACAACAATCCTTTCTTTAGAGGGGCAGTACAGGGTTTGAAGGGGGATGAGGGACCACTGAAAATAACTCTCTTTGCAGAAATCTTTTCATTGGCTGAACAGATGAGCACTTAAAACCATTTTTCAAAATACTTGTTTCTAATTTAAATATATAAAATTAAATGAAGAAATTAATTTATATGACAAATATTTTTAGCATAATTATATGCCATGTGATGGAAAGGACAGGATAAGAAAGATAGTATTATCCTCTTTGAGGGATATACAGTTTAGTCAGGAGGATAAAGAATATAAAGAGGTAATTTCAATATATTGCAGGAAGAGATATAGGAGACTTATGCTGAGAGCCATGGGGGCACAGAGAAAGTAGGGGATCAAGAGGAACATCCCATGAGAAGTGATACCTAAACTAAATCCAGAAGAGTAACCTGGAGTAAGCCAAAGGAAGAAAGGGGCCTTTTGTGGGAAAGGGGGCCTCTAGGTAAAGGAAACAGCCTGAGCAAAGACAGAGAGGCTACCAGCAGCATAGTGAGTAGAGAGAACCAAAGGCAGTTCAGTGCTTCTGGAGTGTACTGAGAAGTGGGAAATGACAGATGATTCCAGAAGAGCCAGATTAGAGAGAACCTTATATTTCCTGTTAAGTGGGAGATATAGCTTCTCCAAGAGAAGTCCAAAAAATAAAGGACTAAATATGACTCTTTGGGGAGAAGCCTAGAAAATGTTGGAAGATTCCACTTTCCACCAGTAAAAATAGGAAGGCAGGGACAACACTAATCATATTACTCACTCAGATGCAGCTACAGTTCAAAACGCTTGTAATGTACTCAGAGTCCAAAAAGGGCCTAAGACAACAGATGAAGGGAAGACATAAAGTAGAAGATGGATTTCCAGTCAAGATGGCAAAATAGGTAAATGCTGTGCTTGATTCCTCTCACAACCACATCAAAATTATAACTAAACTACAGAACAAACATCATGGAGAATCACCATGGAGACATCTAGCTGAACCAAAGTCCTACAACTAAGGACATACAAAAGAAGCTACCTTGAGACTGATAGGAGGGACAGAGATGTGGTAGAGGCTGGTCCCACACTTGCATGTGACTTAAAAATTGGGACAGATGTCAGCTGTGAAGGTCCCTTCCAGCCCCAGAAGAGAGAGGGGTCCCAGCCCCACAGCAGGCAACTCAGCCCAGGATTCCAGTGCTGGGGAGGGAAAGCCTCATAAGTTCTGACTATGAAAACCCACAGAGATTGAGGCTGAGTGAGATGGAGGGCGGCTACACTCCCAGGTGCTCCTCTTAAAGGGTCCATGCATGGGCTTTCTCACTAATGGACACACTCCCTCTGAACTCCAGTGCTGGGACAGCAGCTTAAAAGGCACCAGGGACATATAGGGAGGAACTGAGTTGTCTGGCTTCAGAGTGAGGGCTGGAGGGGCAGCTTTCTCCCAGACAGAAGTGCTGGCAGAATACACTGTTGCTTTATTGAGTCCTCCCCGTCCCTGGAGTGCAGACACAGGCGGCTGCCATATCTGAATCTCCATCAATCTAGCTAACACCCTTTGTTCTCCTTGCCCTGGGGATTCCCTGAGACCCTGTCCCACCCAACTTTCAGGCACACCCAAGCCTCTTCCAGTGTCTTTTCCATACAAATGGCCTGTCTCAGCTCATGTTGCAGACTTTCTTAAAATCTCTCAAAGGTTCATAAAACCCAAACAAGGAGCATGTGGCTTTAGCATGTCCCGTACCTCTTGCTAAGAAGTCTCAAGCTTGGCACTAGTGGCAGCCAGCCTCAGTTTACATCTTAGCCTCTGAAGGCACCTCTAAGCCCAGTGTGGGTGGCAGCCATCAGGGGACTGCTTTGTGGCTCATACCACGTAGCCCCAGGCAGGGCACAGGCTGCAGCTGAACTTGTCATGTGGTGGGATTTGTCTCAGGAGGCCCCGGGGCTGGCACTCCCAGTAGCCAGCTTCAGAACAAGAACTAGCCAGAACATCACCTGGCTGCCTCTGAGGACAACACATGCAAAGGGCACACTGGACAGGCACCAGAGACCTGCTAAAGCAAATTCTGCTCCATAGGGTCAGCCCCTGCACAACAGCCCCTCCACTGTAGTCATAGCCAGTCCTCACAATCAGCCCGATCCCTCTCACTGACATACAAACAGCAATCAAGGCTCAACTATAACAGGAGGGCACACACAACCCAACAATGGACACATCTTGAGCACCCGGCTCAGATGACAGGGAGACTACACCACTTGGTCCCATAGGACACCTATTACATAAGGCCACTCAACTAAGACCAGAAGACATAGCAACTCTACCTAATACAGAGAAACAAACACAGGGAGGAAGCCAAAATGGGGAGACAAAGAAACATATACCAAATGAAAGAACAGAACAAAGCTCCAGAAAAAGAACTAAATAAAATGGAGACAAGCAAACTACCAGATGCAGAGCTCCAAACACTGGTTACAAGGATGCTTGATAAACTCAGGGAGAACTTCAACAAAAAGACAGGATGCATAAAAATAAAGATAGAAAACATAAAAAAAGAACCAGTCAGAAATTAAGAATACAATAACTGAAGTGAAGAATACATTAGAGGGAATCAACAGGAGATTAGATGAAGCAGAGGATTGAATCAGTGATTTAGAAGATAAGGTAGCAGAAAACACCCAATCAGAACAGCAAAAAGAAAAAAGAATCCAAAAAGCTGAGGACAGTTTAAGGAGCTTTTAAGACAACATCAAAAGTACCAATATTCACATTGTAGGGGTACCAGAATGAGAAGAAAGAGCAAGGAATTTAAAACATATTTGAAGAAATAATGATGGAAAACTTCCCTAACCTGGCAAAGGAAATAGACTAACAAGCTCAGAGAGTCCCCAACAAGATATACCCAAAGAAGCTCATATCAAGACACATCATAATTAAAACACCAAATTTTAAAGACAAAGAGAGACTGTTAAAAGCAGTAAGAGAAAAGTAGTTAATACCTACAAGGCAGCTCCCATAAGACATCAGCTGATTTCTCAACAGAAACTGCAGGCCAGAAGGGATTGGCATGAAATATTCAGAGTGATAAAAAGTAGGGACCTAAAACCAAGAGTACTCTAACCAACAAGGCTCTCATTTATAACTGAAGAATGATAAACAGCTTCCCAGACAAGAAAAAGCTAAAGGAGCTCGTCACCACCAAACCAATATTACAAGAAATGTTAAAGGAATCTTAGAGAGACTTCTTTAAGATAAAAAAAAAAAAGAAGAAGATAAAAAACATAAATAATAAAATAGCAATAACTACATATCTATCAACAATTACCTTAAATGTAAATGTAAAGTATGCTGTACACCTGAAATTATATAAAATAATATCGAATGTCAACTTTAAATTAAAAATTAAAACAGGGGGGAAGATGAAGGGAAATAAGAAGTTCAAATTTCCAGGTATAAAACAAGTCATGGGGATGTAATGTACATCGTGGGGAATATAGGCAGTAATATTGTGATAGCATGGTAGGGTACCAGATGGTTGCTGGACTTACCATGGTGATCACTTCTTTAAGCATATAAATGTTGAATAACTGAAACTAATATAATATTGTATGTTAGCTATATTTTTTATAAAAATCTTTAAGAAAAAAGGAAAGTGGGGGAAGATAAAATTTGGAAGATGACAATTGGTCTGGATACTGAAAACTGGTGATGCAGAGTGGACCAGAATCATAAAAGGCAGCCACTCAAGAGCATCTTCTTTCCTCTGTAGAGAGTTGTTGATGTCTGTTGGTTAGTTGTTGGTTGTTTGGCTTTGAATTCACATAAGATAGAGGATTATTCTGAAATTTCTAATTAGCCACTGCTTCTCTACCTTATTTATAAATTTAATGCCTCTCAGTTACATACCAATTTCTTGTTCTCAAACATTTTCATGAACTTTCCCTCATTCGCATTTGCAAGGGAGATAGATTACAATCATTAGTGCTATTTTTCAGTTGAGAACACTAAAGGTCCCCTCCAGAAAAGGTGACTGCCTTGCTCTAGGTCACCCATCCAAGCACTGTTGGGTAGCGCAAGTATTAGAATCCTGACTTCTGACCCACATCCACACACTTCCCAGTGACAGTGCCTGAAAGTTTTAAATAATTAGTAACTTATGAGCAGAAAGACTGAACAGTGTGTCTGGTGTCAGGAACCTAGAGTCTGTACACAAAACTGTATTTTGGAGATTCCAGAGCAACATAAGAGGAATGGAGGAAAGAAAGCAGTTTTAGAGTCACACAGACCACAATTCAAAAATCAGTTATTTACTAGCTGCATGACTTTGGGCAAGTTACCTAATAATGGTAAGTCTCAGTTTTCTCATCTGTAAATTGGGAATAATAAAACATTCCTCACAAAAAAAATAAAAGTAATAGAAAAAAATCATTTTAGCAGAGTATCTGGTATTGAGTAGGTATTATTAAGTCAATGGTCACTATCACAAATATGACCATTTTCTGCACCAGTTTACACCCTTTGTTCCAAAGCACAAGACTGAAACTTTTTCAGCAAATCTACAGAAAGTTTTGCCCTATATACACTAAAAAAGGTTTCAACATATCAAAAGCTCACTTTTGATTGCAGTGATGCCTCTGCACTCTCCAAGCACCCAGCAACCAATTGGAATAATGTCCTAATGCCTCTGCGAACTAGTTTATTATTAATTTCCTTCTGCTTATCAAGACAGAGAATACAAATCATTGATCACCAGCAATTGTTTTTCCATGCTTGCGATATGATTAAATGGTCTGCAATGTTGAAAAAGAGATGATTAAGGGGAGAAAAGTGATAAAACAGATGTTGAATAAAAAAATACAATTTCCCATTGAATAAAGTAGTAGTTGTGCCCATGAGAATTAGCTACACAATACATTTCTTCCCTCAGGGGCTTCAGAAGCATTCTGTTGCTGTTCATTTGCCCCCTGGAAAAAAAAGCCCAACCCCCTCAGGGAGTCATGAATTATTCTGTTTATTACCCTAGTCTGTAATGTACTCTATATCTTAAGTGTACAGACTTTAAGGTTAAAATCCAGTATATTTCTTAGTGTTTACTTCAGTCTAGGCATCTAACAAGCTGCACCACACCTTTCATGAACTTTAACGACAACTTCAGCAAGCTGGTTTGCTGTTGCACTCAGAAAAGCAAGAGTGAAATGTAATACCGCCATGCAAACCTTTCTGTTGCTGTAGTTTCAAGGAAAGGTACCAAGAGTTCTTTTCAAGTGGCTTTTTGGTGGAGATCATCTACAGCCTAGTAACCAGAAGAGTGCCTCAGAGTTTGTCAACATTTTCCTTCCTGGGGGTAAAAACAAATAAAATGAAAGAAGAACAGAGTGATGAGTGGATAAAAATAAAACCAGAGACCTAAAATAACACTGTGTTATCCAAATGCTCTAAAGCATCCTAAGCTGAAAGAAAGAAATGTAAATATCACCCATGTGACCAGAAACCTAAAGAAGATGCAGAACAAATTATTTGCAATTGGGTTTCTGTTTAATATTCATAAGAAGCTTTTAAACAGTTCCCTCATTACCCCCCAGTCCCCCAAATATCAACATGCTGAGTTCCACTACCTAAGGTTATTGGGCTTCATTTTTAAGATTCTTCATGGAAAGGAGTTAAGACATTTTGGGTAGAAAAACAAACGAGGCATGAATGATGATTAGGATATAGAAAGGAACAATTTGTAAGAAGAGCCTTCTCATACCTTACCTGCTGAGTACTAATTCTAAGTCAAGCTTCTTGTTGCCAGGAGTTAACATTCTGAGGCATTCAGATTCCAATCAGAAGAATTTCAAGTTATTTCAAATGAAGCTATCTGCAATTTTCTTTCAAAGTAAGCTATAGTCATTAATCTATATATTGAACATTTTGACTTAACTTTTGAGCACATGATAGGGCTGTACTTCCTGGCCACCTTGTGCTGGGTGGGGCGAGTCACTAGTTCTGACCAATAACTTCTGAGCAGAAATGACATATGTCACCTCTGAGTTGTGTGTTTAATTTCTGCAATCATTCCCAGAGATTTCATTTTCCCTCTGCTGTGATAACTGGCAATACTCCAGATGCTTGCTCAGTCATCTTGGGTCCAGAAATCAGGATAACCATGCAAAGGAGCATCGTGGTAACTGGCAATGGACATGTGACATATAAAAGAAATAAACCTTCCTTGTTTTAGGTCCCTGACATTTGAGGGTTTTGTTACAGAAGCATCACCTAACCCATACTGATTGATACACTTTACTTTCATAACTGCACAAGCTATAATTTACTAAGGTAACTTCCCTCATTCAGAAGCAGTGTTCCCTCTCACACCCTCTCTCTTCCCACCTATTAATTCAGCCATAGCACTAATTCAATCTAAAAAAATCTCTGCTATACTGTGGTTAACAAATTTGATGTTGACATAATAATTTATGGCCAGTATCTTAATTTATTTATTGGGCACTTTATTAACTTATACTCTTTGCAGCCTGTGAATTTTTAATTGGTTTATCGTAGGATTATTCATTTATCCCTGTATGTGAAATGGATCCTTCATAATTCACCTGTGGCATTACCAGACATTAATTATCAGGATCTCACTAGTAGTGAGATGACTAATTGTGAAGATAAAACACATTCTCTTGTACTTTGCAAAATCCCTTGCGATTTCTAATAGCAGTGACAGCACATTTTATTAAATTTAGATTACTGGGTTTGAATCAACTTTACATCACTAACTTGGCTCACATTTTACCAATATTATAAGCATGGGATAGCAGGGAAGAATATGATTATGAATAAATAAATGTTTTATTCCTCCCATTGTGAAAATAATTTAAAGATGTATTTTTCCAGAATGCACAGTGTTCTAGAAAAAAAATTTAAATGCCTATTTTAGGCTATTCCCAGATTATGCATATATCAGAGTTCTTTGATTGCAAGCAACAGAATTCATCTTTAGATAACAAGAGAAAAATGGACCTTATTGTGATGATATGGAAAAACTAACAGGAACTAAAAGAAGGATGAATAACACAGATAAAAAATGTGCAGGAATCAAGAAGTTCTAAAGTGTCTCGGCAAAAAAAATGGCTAGGCAGCCTTACAGGGGCACTTCTGATGAAAGAAATGCTTTGAGACTTTAGTCATTCTCTTCAACGTTTAAAATCCAAAGAGTAAATCTGATTGTTGATTGTTAAGCTTAGGTCAAATGCCTATACAAGGTCTATACAAGGTGGTGAGAGGAAACATCTGGGAGAAAGGAACTCTTGAGTTTCCTTACGCTTACAGAGTAGAACTGGACCCCTAATTTACCATCCTAACAAAATGGTACAAAGTGGGAGAATGTTTATTCCTGAAAAGGAAATCAAAGTGCTGTTCATAGGGGAAATGTCTACTAGGTAGCTGAAAAAAATGAAATATCCACCATAATCTACATAAAAAGATTTTATGGAGTCTTTATTGAAGGCTTCCATAAATTAACATGTACCAAGACACATAATCTATTTAATTCTGTAATGCATCAGCTAGAATTCAGTCAATGAAAAGAAATCACTCTTTTCAAGCAGAAAGGGACTTAATTCAGGGAATTAGAGGCTTACAAAACCATTGACACATACTAGAAATCAGGAAGTACAGAATGCAGGAAACTACCACGAAAAATGTCAGCCTACAACACCAGAGTGGGTGATTTACAGGAGGAATCTGCAAGCCAATGGCAGAACTTCCATGTCTGTCATCTGCCAAAGCCTGAGACCTACCTACTTCAGCCGTAGGAGCAAAAGCAGCTTCTGTGTATCTTCTGCCTTCAGAACCTCTCATGTTTCTCTTTGGTAAACTCGTAACCTGGAACCCTGCTGCGATGATTCTGGGAAAAGTAGTTCTCAGGCTTTCAGCTCCTGCAATTCAAGAGCATAGAAAAGGAAAAATGGTGCTGAGTTTCCAACAGACAAACTTAATAAATAACTTACTGTTTGATCATTTTTCCCCACTTTTAGGAACTGTCACATAGCTGCAGAATTCATGTAAAATTGAGACTTTAAAGCTTTCACGCCACTCTTACACTTCTAAGTAAGTCTATATAATTCAAGATTCTTTTCTTTCATCTACTACTTCTTCTCTCATTTATTCAATGAGTATTAGGTATCTACCATAGGCATTAAACTAATAAGCAGATCATATATGTATTGGTGATATAAGTTAAAAAGCATGATTCCTTCGCCCGGGAATCTTACAGCCTAGACAGAAGACTAAAGCAAATAAGAAGTGTGCATACGGTGTTATGAAAATATAGGGAAGGAAGGAAAATTTTCCAGATCACATGACCTTTGAGCTAGAATTTGAAGGATGACGAGGCTCTCTTTAGGCAGTTAACAGTAAGGCGGGTATTCCATGTGTTTCTCTTCTGTACAAGAATTCTGTTCACTTCTCCTGGCACCAATATATCACTATTTTGACTATTGTAATTTTAGATGTTAATATCTGGTAAGCCAGGTTTTCCTTCATACACTTTTTTAAATGCATCCTTATTTTCCACATTTTTACAAATAATCATTAAAACTGTTTTTACCACTTCCATGGGGTACTTGATTAAGATTGGCTTGTATTTTATTAGGTGACAATTTATTCTCCAAAGACTAAAAATAAGACCAAGAATATAGCAGAACTATTAGACGTCATCTAGTCAGCACTTATTTAATGTCTTTTGTATATTTCTCTTTTGTTATTTTAAGCTTGGTTCTCCATACGATTCTTTATCCCTGAATTGTGGTAAATTCACTGTAAGTTTTTGGTATGGAGTGTTCTGTATTGATTTTTCCTGGAACATACTATGTTCTTTGATTTACTGACTTATGCCTTCCTTTAGTTAAGTTTTCCTCTATAATATCTTTAAATATGTTTCCTGTACCATTTTTTCTTCTCTTTTAGGAGTACCAATTATGCATATGTTGAATTTCCTTTGTTCCTTTATTGAATTTCCATCTATTATTTTCTCTAGAATTGATTTTATTTTTACTTCCTTTGTAGTTCATTTTCTCAAGCCTCTACATATATTCCACTTTTTGGTCAATTTTATTCTAGGTTATGTGGCATGTAATGAAATTTTCATCACATAATTTTTTCTATTTTTCTTTATTTAGATTACCAGTTTTCTTTTTATCTCCTTCCACTGATATGGCCCATGATCTTTTCTTTCGATCCCTATATCACTTTCCAGAACTTATTTTTTAAAGCGATCATATTATATACAATTTCTTTGAAACATAAAGACCTATTTAAAATCTTCCTTTATTTTCTGTGAATGATTCTTTGTGTGCATACACTGGGGGTGCCAAAAAAATGTATACAAGTGAACACTTTGGTCAACGTTGCTCAAGCAATCATTTGCCATAATCAGAAGTGTCTGGACGCTGATGGTAACCACTTTGAGCACCTCTTGTAATTGCAGAAGTCAAACGTGACTTGTATTCGTCTTTTGTTATTGGTATATATTATTACAATTTTAATACAGAGTTTTCCTTTCTGAAAATGTGTGTACATTTTTTTGGCACCCTTTGTATATTCTTCTTCCTTTTGTTTATGTTTCTGTACTCATTTTCTTTTGCAGATTTTCATCCATCATTCCCATCTTTCTGCTTATTTTTGAAAAGAGTAACTATCTGCTTAAGAATATTGGCTTAATGGAAGAGAGAAGAAGAAACTGGGGAATTTGAAGTCCTTACTTAATTTTATTCTCGTATTACTTGGCTATCACAGCATTAAAGATGTTTAACAAACCACCCCAAAAATCAGGATCTTGAAAAACACTTACTCATGAGTTTGTGAGTTGGTTGAGAAAGCCATGCTTCATATGGGCTTGGCTCCATGCTTTTTGTAATGTTAATGTCTTCTCCATCTCACTCTGGAGCCAGGTGAAAAGGAAGTAGCTACCTGGGACATGCTTCTCTCATAATCACAGGAGCACTAGAGGGTTAGCAAACATAAGCAAGCACATTTCAAGCCACTGTTTACATCATGTTTTCTAATATCCCATTGGCCAAAGCAAGTCAAGTGATCAAGCCCCCCCAAAAAGGAATGAGAAATATACTCCACCCCCATGAGCCATACAAGAGCATGAATATATAATTCCATTAAAGTAAGAAGTAAATAATACCAGAGTTGCCCTCAACAAACTGATTGTAAATTTAGTCTTCAGCAAAGTTTATCAAATCTATTATTTCTTCTATCCTGGAGCCATTCCTCCTTATTGTTCGGAGTTTCAAGTGGTCAGGGATATTCACAGTAAATCCATTAGGTGACAACCTCTCTGGGTTCTGATCCAGCAATTACTGGTTTCTTCTCTTACCTTCTTTTAACTGTCACCCTTCACCTCCAGCATTCTTGATCATAGTGAACTATATCATGCTAGACAGTAGAAATAACGTGTCAGAATGGTTTCTCTTTCAACCCTACCTTCCTCACATTTCAGTGGGTGGAATGAGGTCTTTCTAGAGCCGTTTTCACCCTCTCCTTTGACCTATCGTGGCCCCCAGAAGTGTCATTGTCCATATCCGTCAGATTTATGGCACAATCCTATATCCCAATCCAAGGATGATCCAAGGATCCATATTTCTCCTCTCAGCAACATCTCCTCTCGGAAGCCACAGTATTTGCCATGTGTGCTTCTTGCTTTGTGGCTTGGGTTGTGTCATTTTTCTTTGGTTTCATTGAATGAAGAGATTTTTTTTCTTTTTCCTTTTTTTTCTTTCTTTGAAGTTTTGAGTGGGTTTTGAGGGTTAAAATGTTTTACTTTGCCATTTTTAAATGGAAGCCACAAGATTATATATTGAATGTACAATCAAATTAGAAACCCCAGGATCTTTTTATATTTGGTTCTACTCAGTCATGTAATCTGATACTATAGTTATACAGTTGAGTTTCTGCAGTTAAGAGCATAACTCTAAATTTATCCCTGTTAAATGATGTCTTGTTAAATTCAGTCTTGTCTGAGATTTTAAAGGATCATGGTCCTGGCACCCAGTATATTTATCCAGCCCTCCCATCTTCACATCATTCATAAATCCAGTCAACTTACTGTTAATGTGCTCATCCAATCATTGCTAAAATTGTTGAATCAGGTAGAGCTAAAAGTCACCAATCCTACCTCCCCCATAGTCTGTCAGTCACTATGACCCATTTACCTATATTTACCTACCTTGTGCCCAAAGATAATGTGATACATTTTGTCAAATGGTTACTGAAATTCAGGTGTTTTGGGGGTGTTTTGTTTTGTCTGCAGCATTCTCTGGTCAACTAGAGTAGGGAGCTGCTATAGTCTGAATGTGTCCCCCCCGAAATTCATATGTTGAAATCCTAATGCCCACTGTAATGGTATTAGAAGGTGGGGCCTTCAGGAGGTGATAAGGTGATGAGAGTGAAACCCTCATGAATGGGATTAATGCCCTTATAAAAGAGGCCTGACAGAACTACCTACCAGCTCCTTTCATCATGTGACGACATAGTAAGTCATCTGCAACATGGAAGAGGACCTTCAACCAACCATGGTGGCGTCCTAATCTCAGACTTCCAACCTCCAGAGCTGTGAGAAATACATTTCTGTTGTTTATAAGTTACCCAGCCTATGGTGCTTGCTATAGCAGCCAAACAGATGAAGATATGAGCTAATAATTTTAGAAGAGGAAGACAACAATGACAAAGAAGAAGAAACAGAAGAAAAAAGAATAGGAGGAAACGAAAAGGGAAGAAAAAGAAGAGGAGAGAGAACAGAGAAATACGGTTAAAATAATTTAGAGAATAAAGAAAAATAAAGAGAAATGAGAAATTGACAATGTAATGCAGTAATAGAACAAAAAGAACTGCAAAATATTTTTAATTCCATTTCCTATATTCAGGGAAGCAAATATCTAAACCAGAGTTACCAATAACTGTGTTCTGTAGAACAGAATATTTAGAAGTGCCACACTATAGATGTTGTAATTGAAGGACTCTCAGAGCCTTTGCATGTTAATGTATATGGCTAATCTCCAAAATGAATATAGTATCCAGCATGGAACAAAGGTGTTTGATCAGGAACCCTATTTACACTGCCCATCTCTCAGAGTTAGGGTTACCAGACCACATTTTTTGAAATGCTAACATAAACAATCCATTTTATTATTTAACCTACTTGAGGAGTACATGGAAACGATTGCCAAATTTACCTTGACTTTAGAAGAGGAATTGCTTTAGTTTGACGTTCTTTATTGGAAAAAAGGAAGGCAAAGTACTCCTTTGTGATGCTTAACTCCACAGACATGAGTCAAAATGAAATTCACGTAGGAAACAAGACTTGAGTTAGAGAAAGGCAGTAGGGGAAGCCCAGAAAAGAATTAAACTTGAGGCAAGTCCATGCTCTGCCATTACTGACCACAGGACACATTTGAACAAAGAATGCTTTCCATGTTTCAGTTTTCTCCTCTGTAAAATGGGGACAGTACTCTTCCTGCCTAGATCACAGAGCTGTTGTGTGTAAAGTGAGATAATGTCTATGAAAACATACTGTAAATGTAAAGCACTTTACAATTGTTTTGCTAACAGCTATAACAAGAACATCTCAGTGGTTTAACAAAACAAAGATCTACTTCATGCTCAAGTCACACTTCACAGCAGGTGACTGAGGTGGGGAGCTGTGTTGATGTGCTCTACTTACTCATTCAGAGTCCCTACTTCCATCCTGTGGTGCTACCATCTTCTTCAGATGATTTCCAAGGTACTGGAAGGGATGGGAGTACATGGAAGTCTTAATGGTCCATCCCATTAGCTAGAACAGACATGTGGGCCCAACATACCTGCCAGTGGCTGAAATAGGCATGTTCCCAGGAAGAGAGGAGAAGCATACGTATTGCTGTTCACTGACACGAGGTATTGCTAATAAATGACTAACAGTAGGAAGAAGATAAAATATTGTGCCTTGTACCCTGCCAGCCCAAGGGCTGTTCTCTCTGAACCATCTAAATCTATGATCTAACTTAACTAAGACTCACTCCAAAGGAGGATTTCACATTTCAAGCTGACAAAGGGTAATTTAAATCTATTCACTCTAAATAAAAAGAATTTCTGAGTATTGAAAACCAGGCAAATGAGATCCTCATTATAACTTTCTAATAATTAAGTAAAAGCTAAAGCTCTCAGAAAAAAAATTTTCCTGCCTTCCTCACAGTATGAGGTACAGCATGCCTTAAGGTACTATTTCATTTGCAGAAAAGCTAAATATGAAGCCCATTAACTATTTTTAATAATATTTTATCTTGTTACAGAGATAATAAATGTTCATTGTAGAAATGTTTAATATAGATAAGCAGGCATTATTCAAAAATAATCACTATTAACATTTTCCTTTAACTAGTTTGTATCATATGAAGGTTAAATATTTGAAGACTGCTTCCCCATTAAAAAACAAACAAAAAAACAAACAAACAAAAAAAAATGAAACATGCCTTCTCCTACCATTTGCCTTCTGTATAACTTAATTCTTGCTCATTCTCTGGCAATTATAAAGAAAACCTTTTCTCTATCCAGCTCAATTTATAGCAATAACTCACCTGGTAAATTGGTTATCTATTGCTGCATAACAAACCACCCCCAAAATTAATGTCTTCAAGAAACAACAACCATTTAATATTTCTCATAGTTTTGTGGGTTGGCTGGGTTCAGCTGGGCCATTCTTCTGCTCCAGGTGGTGTGGGGTGTGGCTACAGTCTTTCAGAGATTCACATGGGCTGGAGCATTAAGATAGCTGACTCACATGGCTGGTAATTCGTGCTGGATGTTGGCTGAAAGTTCAGACTGAGTTATTAATGGAGCACCTCAGTTCTCGACATGGGCCTTTCCACATGACTTGAACTTCTCACAGCATAGAGGCTGGGCTCTGAGAGGTAAAGATATAAACTGCAGATTTCTTATGGCCCTGCCTCAAAAGTTATATGACACTTTTGCCACATTATTTTAGTCAAAATAGATCACAGGTCAGCCCAGATTCAAGGGGAGAATAAACAGACAAATGACAAGGTCACATTGCAAAAGAACATAGAAGGAAATATATCACTGTGGAATATCATTTGGACACATAGGTACAAGTGTATCTTGTTCTTCTCAGTACCTTTAAGGACCCACCCCTTCCCCACCCCACTAAGGCCTACAGCCACAAAGCATCTCTAAAAAATTACAGCTACCACCTCCTGCACCCAGAGACGTCCCACAAGCCCTACATTTCAAGCCTTCTCTCTGTGTAAACTGGCTTTCCAGGACATGTTCCTAGATACTTCCTCTCTTCCTGGTCCCTGTAATTAATAACTCATTACAAGACCAGAGGCAGCTCTGGCACATCTCTATGAGAGGAGCCTGGAGACTGCAAACACGGTTGGAAGTGGAAGTCAAAAGCATGTTGTTTGTACATGGAATATAGATTTATTTGGATGATGGGGTGAGGGTGATGGTGAATTAAAGTCATGTGGTGCTGTTACTACAGAGCACTGTGTCAGGAAAACAGTAAGAGGTGGAGGGAGGGGGTTTCTTCTCAAGATGTTGTGTCTCCAAACACACATGCGCATGCGCACACACACACACTCACACACACACTCACAAATGCACACACACAGCCATACACACTCATACGCACACACCCCTCACACATTCACATAAACATACATACTTACAAACACACATAGTTTTCCATAAACACACACTCACAAATAGACATACTCTCACACAAACACCCACACATTCACACACACTCACACAAACCCACACCCAAAGCCCAATCTCCCAGTCCCTTAGCAAATCTAGTGGGGAGCAAGGGGATCAGTGTTTCTCTTGAGCTCATTCTCCAAAAGTGGTACCTTTTCAGCAATTTTTAGGTAATAGGTTGTCATGGTGCTTATTGACTGTGATCCTGAGATGAAACAGTGTGAAAGAAACACAGTGAAGAGAACGCAGTCAAAGATGGGTGCTTTTTTGTTCATGCTTCCACACCACCAAATGAGGCACCCCACCATACCACCTGGACCCACCCTCCTGACATTAGAACCTGGACGTGCCTCTGCTCATAGCCCCACTTGTCTGGGGGAAAAGGGGAGTGGGAGAGGCAGAGCAGGGTTCCCCAAGACTATTTCTCGTGGCAGCTTTCCCCACAGAGACGTTGATCAATGATTACATCAAGCCCACACAAGCCCCATGGGACTGGATTCCAAGAAAATATTATGTAGCAGAGGGTTTTCCATTGTGTGACTGTCAACTGTGGGCTTCAGAGAGCAGGAGGAAGCCAGTTCTGGGAAGTGTTTGCAGAGGTCAGAGGAAGAGGAGGTCAAGGTCACACTAGGGCAATAAAATGGAAAGTGATAGCTTTTCTAAAAATTTGCCAGCCCCTACCATTTTTAATATTTCTTTAGTATTGTGAAAATAAAAGGGTCAAAGGGAGATAAAGGTGAGCTTTCATCCTACTAAGGATACATACTGTTTTTGTGCCTTTGCACATTCATTTCATTTTAGTGTCAAAGAGAAACCAGCATGTCAAAATCCCATGAACACAGTTCATTTGTTTTATTGGGAAGGTTGAAGCAAAATCATTTGAAAAGACCACTACTTTCTATCATGATGCATACGTCAACCTTTCAACTTCAAATGTAGCCTCCAAAACATCAAAGTCGATTTTTTTTTTTCTTTTTTGGTTAAGTGTACAATGACAAATGTACCAATTTTAGGCTCCAAAAGAAAACCTCAACCTCAGGCTGACTTCTCCTCATTGAAGGCTGGTAAATCAGAGGGAAGAAAGACAAAGAAACTGCACATTCAAGTCAGGTCAGCCCAGCAAATGTTTACTGAGCATCTTCTCTGCATCAGGTACTAGGGTGGACGCTAGAAATAAGATGAATTAAAAAGGTCCCTGTCCTTAGACGATTTATAGCCTGGTAAGGCTGGCAGAAGGATAAAAGATACTATGTGAACTCATTGAGGCATATACAAGATGCGCACTTAACCCCACCCATCCAGAGGAGATGGTACTAGAACTGAGAGCTACAGAATAAATAGGAGATACCCAGGCAAAAATAAAAAGCAGCTGACAAGAGGACAATCCAGCTTAAAAAGAGGCCAACAGACTTGAAACAGCAAGGTGTGGGCAGAGTACAAACCTTAAACCACCCAAAGCCTCCAGATGTTCAGTGTTACTAATGCTGGGATCAGCAGGGGAGGAAGCTGGGGAGGTGGGAAGGGCAGGAAAGGCTTTGTGTGCTTGTAAGGAGCTTACACATACCGGGAGGAGATGGGAGACCCGGAACTCATGTGGTCAGATTTACATTTTTAATAGAGTCCCTCTGGCAGCAGGGAAGAGGGTGGACAGGAAAAGGGTAAGTAAGACCTGAGGCAGGGGACCAGGTGGCAGGCTAGTGTGATCAGACCAGTGTCACGCAGGGTCTCTGTCCCACTCCCCGTACAAGAACACAGGATATTGTGAGACCAAAAAGGAACACCCACGGAGCCATAGAGAGGGGAGTCATACCACTATAGTCTTGCTGGTGGCTGCGTTGGAGACACAAGAAGCAGAATCCACACGATCCACAACCTGCCCTCCGTTTCTCTGCCAACCAACCAACCAACCAACCCCTAGCATAGCCATGGCTGTTATATTAGTGGCTAATGGCTAACCGGTAACAGCTGATGGCCAACTAGTCACAGCTGATGGCCATCTACTACCCGAGCCAGCACCTTTCCACGTGAGGCTGAGAGCCTGGAAATTGCTCTCTGAAACTCTGTCCCCATACCAGCAAGAGATGACCCTCCCTATCCTTTCTGCCCCACTTCGATGGGCTGCAGCTACATCTTCAGTACCTTTGGTTTGTCAGTGTGGGGACAGAGCCCCAGAGAGTAGTTTACAGGCTCTCGGCCTCACGTGAAGGGGTACTGGCTCGGGTGGTGAATGGCCGACGGCTGTGGCTGATTGGCCGTCAGCTGTGGCCGGTTAGCCAATTGGCCGCTGGTATAACTGCTGCGACTACTGAGGACTGCCGAGGATTGCCGAGGAGCCGAGCAGAGCCGAGCAGAGCAGAAGAGAGCGGAAGAGGAGGGCCGAGGAGAGCGGAAGAGGAGAGCAGAGAGAGAGGAACAGAGGGGAGAGTGGAGGAGAGTCGTCGGTCGGTCAGTTGGCGGAAAGGCGGACGGCAGGTCACGCGTCCAGTGGTCCCAGCCTCCAGTGAGACCATAGTGGTATGACTCCCCTACCTATGGCTCCGTGGGTGTTCCTTTTTGGCCTCACCATATCCTGCGTTCTTGTGTGGGGAGCGGGAGCAGAGACCCCTCAGGCCGCCCCGCCTGAAAGATGGCGCGGCGAGAAGGCCTCCGCGCACGACAAATGGCGCAGAGAGCAGGGTCTCCCACACGACAGTCAGCCTCTGTTTATGGGAAGCAAATAAGAGACATATTTGGGAGAACAAAGGGTCCCACTGCGTGACTTATGCAGTAAAACGTGGCAGTAGTGCAAAGTTTTCATTATAAAACTTGGGTTCATCTTATAAGCCTTGTTGCTTTACGTACTGCAGTCTATACCAACTCTCCAACCACCTGAGGAGGAACTAGGCTAAAGAACGGCTTCTGGTGACAAGGGGTCTCACAGTGGTACTGTCCTGCCTGGTGGTGGAGTAAAGAAGGAGGGGAAAGAGATCCAAACTCATGTGAACCACACAAAGTGCCATGTAACAAAGGAGACAGCATACAGGGATTAAATTGTTCATCGTATTTCTTAACTCCCCTGTAATAAAATTATACCTTCACACCATTGACACAGGCTGAGTATACTTCCCTGCCCCTGGGCCGTGGCTTGACCATGTGACTTCCTCTGACCAATGGGATGCCAGTGTACATTACTCTAGCAGAGGTTGAAATGGGATTGCAGAGGCCGACATGGAACTCCGTGCCTGCGCCAAAGCCATGGGAAGAATCTGCTCTGACGATCGCTGCTGCCCTGTCAACCTGGGCACTATAGCGACATGCATGGGATGGAGCCAAACCTGTCCTGCAGTCTGAGCTAAGATCATCAGGCAAACCACAAATGACCCACAGACCCATGAACAATAAAGGCAAGCATTTGTTGTTTAAGCCACTAAGATTTTGAAGTTGTTTTTCATGCAGTGTTGTTGTGACACTAGCTTAGTGATACACATGCCAAAAGGTTCCTGTGGGGATCCATAAACATCAGTTTGTCGCATATATCAGTCGCAAAAGGCATCCACATTTTTGTTGGCTCAGCTGCCCCTCCTGGTCTGAGGGGCCCACACAGGACATGCCAGAGCCCAGGGTCCTCCTGCTGTCTCGCCCCAGCACAGCCGTCATTCAGGTTTAATGAACTGCTCTTCTGTTTGTCTAATGTCACTATTTTCCCCAGCTCGGCTGTACAGTACCTGGCCTGTCTAGGAAAGCCCATTACCTCTATTAGCCTGCCAATAGCAAATCAGTAGAATTGCTTGTTCCTTAATTGATAGAATACACTCCCCTCCTCCTGATAGATTACCCTGGTCTAACAGCTCCAAGACCGATTCCCCAGCGCCCGACTACCATCCAATCCAGAGCAATCAGTTCATACTTTCAGTAATAAATCCTAACCTATCAATATATAATAGCTCTTCATAATCAACTTCCACAGATTCTGTCTGGGTTCAGAAGCAACCACCAGCCATTTTTTACATGCCTATAATTAGCAGTGGCCAGACGATGTTTGCGCATCTTAGCCCAATACTCCTTCCTCGTCCAATTACGATAACACATTTTACATAAATTCAAGCTGATTTAATTCCCTTGTCGGGGTATGGAGATATCAATATGTTTATGCATCTGTAATGTTCTGTAAATTAAAATAGTTCAGCTGACCTGAGTGCTGTGGTGAGAGAATCCAGTTCCACCTCTCCAAGAGGCTGACTGTGGGCTAGTGCAAAGGACTGTCTCATAGAGATGTGCAAAGACGGCCAGCTGGAAGAGGTAATGCACATCATTTATTAAATGTCCGTGAGTCTAAGTGCGTTTTGCAAGCCTATGAAGATCTCATATCCATCTAAGAGTAACCAGTTTTAGACCAAAATGCACAGTCCACTGATGTTTAACGCCAAAAGGGTACCAACATACCAGATAACCTTTGGGGGAGGAAAAGAATTCACGTTATGGGGGAGAGGTGGGTGGGGAGGTGAGATGGGCACGACAGCTAAATGCAGAACCCTCAAATGCCTCTTGCAAGCACGTTCACCAGCTGGGAGGACAAGAGTGTCCCCTTGCTTCTTATAAATTAAATGTCACAAAAGAAAGCCAGTGAGAGGAAGGGAAGAAAAAGTGTCCTAAACAAGGTAATAAAACTATAAACTTAATGAGGGCCAGTTTACTGCTTTGCAGTCTCTCTACTTTATAACATGCCCTTATGAGCCAGCCTGTCAGGATAATGTAATTGAGAACTTGCTATAAAACATATGTTTAATGGAGCCAGGAGCCAAGGAAAACACTGTGTAATTGTAATAAGCAGCCTGGTAAGTAAAATGATATCTTTTAAAGGTTAAAATAGAGTTGCTTTCAGAACTGGGCCAGTCTGCTTCTTCAAATATTGCTTCGCTAATGATTTCTTCACTTCACTTACAAAATGCATCTCTGAGGAGATTTGTTACAAATGTGATCTCTGCCTGGGAAGTAAACTGCTCACCATACAGAAGGCTCGGGCATTTATTCCTTAGTTTTATATAACTTGGAGAATGATGTTAAAATTGGCAAATGCATCTGAGGCACACCAGGCCACAGGATTTTTTTTTAATCCACTCATTGTCCAATGCAGTTCAACTTGAAAGAGATACAACAGAGAAAAGATTGATCCTTTGTGGCCTATTCTCTTTCCAGAAGGTAAAAGCAATTCCCATCAACAGAGCCCAGTGCCCTGTGGGGTCATCTCCATTCTGCTCTGGGGAATTCGTTGCTCATCAGGGCATGAATATTTTTTAAAATAAAAAAGAAAAGGGGGAAAAATGCAAACTGATTCTGGGAGCTGGAAGACCCCACCTGTTAAAGGCCCATCCCTGGTCTAAACCTAGTACCTACTGACCGTGCTCTCAAAGATCCTCCTATGGGGAACTAATAGATGAGTTTCCTTTTAGATTGGTGCTTCTTAGGCTTTTGAGGTTGGCGTTTAAAGAAAAAAAAAACCACTCAGAACTACCCATTCTACCCAATTCTACTGGCTATTTGTTTTGTAGGAGGTTGGGGGCTCAGTAAGGGCATAACTAGTTAGCAGAATAGCCTGGCTCCTGCTAAGAAAACCCTAGGAGGCAGCACACTCCCTCAGAGGAGTCAGTGATTCTCCATGTGACTTTGGGTGCTTCATGTCGTTTCTCTGGAGTGCAGTTAGAGCACCTATAAGAAACAGAATGGGTACAAATGGTACCACAGGAGGGGTTGACTTAGCAGATCTCTAACTTATTTCCAGCTTTAGTGAACTGTGATTGAGTTTAATAACACAATTATATGCTTGAAAAATTATTAAATGGAACCTCAATATCTGCCATCCCACTTCTACAGTTCTAAAACTCCTCAGTTTTAGCTCACATAGCTGCCCAGAATAAAAGCTACATTTCCCAGCCTTTTTAGAAGTTAAATGTGGTGATATGAGTAAGTTATGGCCAATGAGAAATATGCACAACTGTCATATGTTAGTTTCCAGGAACTTTCCTTAAAAGACAATTTGCATATGTTCTTCCCCACATAATCTATTATGCTGCCTAGAAGATTGATGCAATGGCTGGAGCTCTTGCTGCTATTTTGGACCATGAAAATGAAGGCTTAACATAAGGATAGTGTACCAGAGAGCTGAAAGGGGTCTGTACTCTGAGTATTTCACCTAACCAAATCCCCATATCAGCCCTGGATTACCTACCTCCACACTCTTATACATAAGAGAAATAAACCATCTCATTTAAGTCACTGTTATTTGGGGCTTTGTTACTTGCAAATAATCTATGAATTGTATGTAACATGTAATTATATAACTAAATTATTTATTTCACAAATATTGATCACACACACACACACACACACACGGAGTGACAATTAAGTCCGCGAACTCGTTGAAACAATGTTGCCATCAGAGGGATTATTCATCATGAATTTGTACCAACTGGACAAACAATTAACCAGGTTTACTATTTGGAAGTGCTGCAAAGACTGTGTGAAAAAGTTAGCCAACCTGAACTTTTCGCCAACAATTCATGGCTCTTGCATCACGACAATGCACCAGCTCACACGACAGGGAGTCTGTGAGGGAGTTTTTAGCCAGTAAACAAATAATTGTATTAGAACACCTTCCCTACTCACCTGATCTGGCCCCCAGTGACTTCTTTCTTTACCCGAAAATAAAGGAAATATTGAAAGGAAGACATCTGGATGACATTCAGGACATCAAGGGTAATATGATGACAGCTCTGATGGCCATTTCAGAAAAAGAGTTCCAAAATTGCTTTGAAGGGTGGACTAGGAACTGACATCGGTGCATAGCTTCCCAAGGGGAGTACTTCGAAGGTGACCATAGTGATATTCAGCAAGGAGGTATGTAGCACTTTTTCTAGAATGAGTTCACAAACTTAACTGTCTGAACTTCGTATATAGTAGTCATTCAACAGAGTGATTTTTGAAAACATAAAACCATTATGTCACTTCCTTGCTTAAAGCCTCCATCAGCTCCCATTACATATAGAATAAAATCCAACTCCTTTTGTGCCCAACAGGCCTATGAAATAATGTATCTGACTACATCTTGCACCTTTCACCATCATGGCTCAGTGTTGTCCCAAACACTCATATCTTCTTTCCACTTCTGGAACCTGTCAAGCTCATTCTAGCCTTGGGGATTTTACAGTTACTATTTGCTCTTCCTGAAACACTCTTGCCCAGCTCATTGCATGGCTGATTTGCTCTGATTATTCAGGTTTCTGTCCAAATGTCACTGCTCAGAGAGGTCTTCCTTAACCCACTGTCTAAGTGACTTCACACACACACACACACACACACACACACACACACACACACACAGACACACACACACGCTGACACCAAGATGAGTAATTGCCTGCCCCATGTGTCTGATCTTCTTCAAAGCACTGAGATGCTCTTCTTCCTTTGTTAAGCATCTCCTGCAGGTAGAGTATAAAATCGATGGAAACAAGGATCCCATTGTTCTCCACTATTTCTGAGAGCCTAGACCAGTGTCTAGCACTTAGCCATCACTTAGTAAATATTGATTAAATGAATGGCTGATCCAGAGCACTGTGCTGGGGAGAGGAAAGGGATGGGTGTGTAAAAAGGAAGTAAAAGGCAGTGTCCCTCTGGTCCAAACCTGAATGCAGATGTGGTTATGGAGGCCCATGAACCCTTCAACACAGATTTCTTTGGAATTCAGAATTTTTCAAATTAAGAAAGATAATTTAATGCATATACCATATATTACATAACACTCAGAGTAGAGTTTGGGACAGTACCCCATAATCAAATATGTTGATATTTTTGCAGAAAATATAGACTATTCACCCAAAGTTGGCTAAAGACTGCAAATAGCCTTTTGTCAGCTCAGGGCAGGTTTGATCAACAAATACAGGTCAGATCTCACTGCCAAAGATCATGGAGAGAAAACATTTTAAATTTTCAGAGCTTTTATGGATTTCTGGATTGCAAATAAGGGACTCTGAGTCTCTACTTAAAACATCATTGGAGAGACTACTAGAAGCCCTGATACCTCACCACTGATGCCTGGACAGCCCTTAGAACATAAATATTATAGGTGCATAGTTATCTTTCATTCTTCTTGTTTAATCCAGCTTAATTACTTTCTCTTCAAATAATATGTTTTATTATGCCCAAAGATCCTGAAACTATTTAGAAAATAGAAGTTTGTGTTACTGATGATTTGGCAGTCATGGAAGCACCCAAAGTGCTTGGGAATGAGGATAAACAAATGACTAAGATAGTAATAACTGGCACTTATTGAGCATTTACTATATGCCAGCACTCTTCTAAGTGTCTATTCATTCAGTCATCACAACACTCTAAGTAGGCATTATCATTTCCATTCAATGAATGAGGACACTGAGGCCAGATAGATTAAATCCAAGGTCACAAAACTAATGAGAGGCAGGGTGAGAACACAAATCTAAGATATCTGGCGCTGGAGCCTTTGCTGCTGATTACCTCCCAGATGGTTTTATTGGCAAGTGGTTTTGTTCAGGAATTAAGAATAGAACACTAAAGGTGAATGTACAATTCCAGCTAATTCTCCGTCTCCACTCCTCACCATAACTACCTCTACTCCACCTGACAACGTAGCCAACCATGCGACAGCGAGCATAAAGTTGGGCAACATCACTTGGGAGATGGCTATATAGGAACATGAAGGGATGAATAATCAGACCCAAGAAAGAGACAAATAATGGGGAAAAGGTGAATCCACATCTAAAAGGAAAACAGAAGGTGTCCAGAGGCAGGTCAAGTAAGGCCAAGAGAAATGAGACTCAGGTAAGAGGGGCAACCAGCGAAGGCAAAGTGTAGGGCTTCCAGAAGCTTTTCTCTGGCAGCCTAAGAGCTAGAAACCAAATGAAATGAGCACACTCACAGGAACAGGCTGCACAGTGGGAGGCCAGTAGTAGCCTCTTTGGCCGATGGTCTGGCCTGAGATGCTCTTGCTGACTTATCACAGCCACCAGCTTAGCAGACCCACTGTCTTCCATCTCTCAATTGTGTTATTCTTTTCCTATATAAAGAGAGCAACTGCTCAGCCTCATCATATGTGTGCAACATTGAACCAATGTTTATTAAATATTTACTGTTGCTGTGTCGACACTGAAGATACAAAGATTAATAAGACAGTCCTTACCTTAAAAGAGCTCACAATCTCCCATGGAGAACAGACCTATATATACAAGATACAACAAGTTGATATTTTCTATTCATTCAACAAATATTTATTGATCATCCACTATCTGCCAGGCCTCAGGCGTAGAACAGAACAAAGAGCTGCAAAGTCACATGAGCACAGGAGCCAAGCAGGAGTGTGCTCATCTTCCCAAAGGAACTAGGTATATTCATGTAAGGAGTTGGCTTGGTGGGGTGGACAGGGGACTGTGGCAACCTGGAGAGACAGTCTTGTAAAGGGGTCAGACGCTACTCAGCTCCATCCAGGAATGCACACCAGATCTTCTGATTTTGCAGGAGAATCTAAATCTCAGAACTTTTCTGTGAAATCTTCCAATATTTAAATATGGCAGCTAATTCAAAATATTCTTAACACCACAAAGCTTAACAAAGCAGATCTGCAAGCCACTGTATTGTAATCTTCATAACACAGTACCTCATTAGGTGTGGCTGAACCGGTCACGCGTTGCAACTTCCCCTCAGCCCATTGGAAAGTGCACTTCTTTGGTCACCCTCTACTCTCTCGGCCCTTCACCCCTCCTTTAACTCTCCCCAGTGACTGTTCCCCAGTCCAGTGGTCTCCTTCTCGCAACCACCTCCTGGCCCCACCCTCTTTCACTCCCCATCCTTTACTCCTAGGCAGCCTGCCTTTGTTTCCTCCCAAAGAACATAGTCCAAAGGCCTTAACCATGGCCCCCTATAAATCCTTCCTGTATTTCATCATCCCAGCCTTTTCCGTTACTGTTTTCTCACTCAGAAGGAAAAAATAAAAACGTAATTTTTCAGAACTCAACTCAGCTGGTTAGGGAGAAACGAAACCATGTAATCCACAGATTAGTCCTTCATAAGATGGGGCTTATGGCTCTTTGTATGTGTTCATCTCTCCCCACCAGAAACTTTATTGCCCGTGGAGCCAGGTCTATTCTTCTCACAAAAAATTTATGGATATTTGGAGTTTTTAACTGTGCTTCTTCTACAGGTCTGATCTCTTATTCCTTTGAAGTTAGGAGACCCTGAACCAGACTTCTTTCCAGGACTGGGATACATTACAAGCTAAAAGGTAATTGATCATTGTAAGCAATAATAAAATATATATTTTAAATTATATATGTATGCATGTGTTTGTGTATCATACACACACACACAAAGAGAGAGAGAGAGTCTGACCTGTTACTTCTAAAACGGATCTGTTGGAAAAAATAACTTCCCCAGGTTTGTTATCAAAATCTCAAAAGATGTTTTCATTTTTTAGAAAACCTTAAGCCTTTGTTGCAAAGATATGAAACATCACAAAAACGATTTCAGGTGACTAGCCAGTCTTTTGTTATAACTCTAAACATAAGACAAACAATAATGTGAAGTTTTTTTCTCTTAAGAAAAAAAAATAACTTGATATTAGTCACAGTAAGCCTCAACATATGGGAATAGGTGCTGGGTGGGGAGGGGGATGGGGAAGCCCACACTTCATAGTTTTTCGAACCTTTAAAACTGAAAAAATATGTATCCCTGCTTTCTGTATATGCACATAATGTAAAATTTCATCAACCACAATATTTTAAAAGACAGAAATCATGAGATATATCACATCTAAATGGAAATATCATCTAAGGAAGGCACCATTTATCAACATCACTTTGAAATGCAGTGGAGGATGTGATGGCATTATGTAGATCTCAAATATCTATGGGTGAATGAAATTGGGTAACCTTAGCAACCCCAGGTACATCCATGCAGCTATAAATCAAATGTCAGCACTCTGAGCTATGCACAAAATAAAGAAATAATTCTTTGAAATATTCATAACGCTATGCAGTGTATTATTTTGTAAGTCTGTCCCCATTATGCATTTTTGAGTCTCACTAAAAAAAAAAAGAAAAAGACATAATATTTGCATAACGCACCACCCCCGCCCATCCTCCCACCCACCTGCCAACAGCCAACCGACATCCACAGGAGCAGCTAGAAACAGGCAGACCTGCACTATATACTAATGGCCACAGCAGAACTCTAGTTCTTATGTGTGAGAAGGAAAGGGAATTCTATACACAGGCAGCTAGTCTGACAGCAATCCAAATGGTTTCATATTGATTATTCCATTAAAAAAAATAACAACTAAATAAGACATGAGAATTTTGGTAAAAGTGTCATGACATAGGTACATTTTTTTGTGTGTGAAAGTAATATATTCAATATTTCACCCTCTGAATCTATTTGCTTTAAAAATACATTCTTGCTGGCAAGAAAATCTACTAGTCTTCTAATGGGGGACATTGTCAATACGGAATTGTAACAGGCAGCCCAAAATGAGTCTTTTATTTCATTTACAATCAAAATTTTTCTTTGATAGTTTAGTTTCTTCAGAAGGGTATGATTTTTTTGTTTGTTTGTTTGTGTGTTTTTTTTTTATATAAGTACATTTGTTAGCACCTCATTCCTAAAATTCTGTCTCTGCCTGTTCCTGGAACAGCCACTGCAGTGCCTGAATAAAATGCCTGTGATGGATTCCAAGGACCATCAAATGATTATAGCTGTGACATGGGGCTCAGTCTGAATCTAAATCACACACATATCAATGTGCTAATACTACTACCAAAAGAAGACCGAAATAGGTTGACTAATTGTTTGCTCGTAAAAGTTTTATAAGCACATTCAGCTTAAAATATCCAACACAGCTAACCAATTGAGTCATCTGATACATTTACATGGCTGATATAGGAAATAGCACAGCTTTTCATATACAATTAGATAAGTGTCATTTTACAAATGAGTTTTCTTCACTTTAATTTGAAAGTGGTACCAAATGGACAAGGGGTTAAACCAAGAATTAAACAAGCCATTCTAAGGGGAATCATCTTGTTTATCCTCAATCTATTTTTTTTTTTCCAAGTTACTAACCTCTTCAAGCTGTATTAATTGTTCTGGACCTATAGCACATGCTTCAATGAAAATAAATTACTTTATTTCTATTACACCACTAATGGCTGTGTGACTTAATTTCATTAGCTCGAACCTGTTGAGAGTATTCAGATTTCCATAGCAGGACGCACTCAAAATGAAAAGATTCTTTCGATTCTCAATTAACAGAATCGTTCTCTTTCAACTGAAATGAATGTTATTGAAACCAATTAGCATAGACTGGAAAATCTCTCGCTAATGAGGGGAGTGTGGGTGAGTAAACAGCAATGAAAAGATGAAATTAGAGGAGAGCCTCTTCTCGTTGGCCTGAATAATTACATGCTTAGTTGCCTAATTGTCTGGTGAAAAGCGCCGCGGTGATAGTAACAGATTGTCCTGTTCATTAGGCGGCAAAAGGCCACCTGCTGCTAAGCTTCATTTTCCTGCAGTCGATATACACGTGTTTATCCCTGGGGATTGATATTTGGACACAACACTAGCTGGGAAAAGCAAATGAGCTTGCCAATATGCTGCAATATTGTGTCCTTTATGCCAAGATACAGAAGCTTAATATGTCAAATAGAATGAATAAAACCAACAGTGATAACGAAGTTTATGAGGAAACTGACCTTAGAACAGGCCGAGTGTAGGATTCTAAACTGTGTCGAGTTCAACCTTTCAATACAGATGTTCCTTTCTGGCCTGAACGGCTCCAAATTATATAACACAAAAGATAAATTATAACGGTTAGGGCCTTGGCAATATTTTAGACAATGGGTTAATGAAAGTGTGCGTTGTAACTGTTAAAATTGAAAACAAATGTTCAGTCCTAAAGGCAAAAGAAGTGTATGAGAGAAACAGCACTGTTCCTATTGCCTCTCTCTAGACAGAAGATCAAAGCAAGGCCCATTTGTTCACCACCCACCCTTCCTTCTCATCCCCTTCGATTCTTCAGATTGTCCATCTACAGTTGTTTTCACGAGTCCTCTAGCCAGCCAATAACTTGTATTACACATCAGCAGCTTTCTGTCCACAGTCATGCCAGCTCTGAATGTCTATGATTCTGAGAATTGAGGAAAGCATAGATTTTTTTTTTTAATGTCCAGCGTCTTTTGTAGGCATTATCATTTTCATCCTTAGTAATATTGGAAGGAGCTTCAATATCCTAAGAATGTTCGTGATAAAATGGGTATTTTCTTAAAAATAAGTTCAAGGAAACTGGTAAAGAGCCTCCCTATGCCCGCATAGCAGTGCTCTCTGTCAGATGCAGTAGAATAATTGAGCAATAAGGCACGTAGACAGCCTAGAGTCCAGAAATGCAAACTTGCAGCCCTCAGGCTGGATAGGGCCTCCAGATGTGTTTACGTACTACTGTTTTTAAAACCAGTTTACATTACCTGTCAACATTCAAAAATCAGGAGATTTGATATGAACAGCTACATATCTGGCTTCTCTGAAAAACTCAAGGGCATAGAAATCCTGGCCCCCATTCCACCATGGCAACAATCAACAAGATAATGTTGATCCTGAGCTTTCTGTTTGCCACAGTCCCCACCATTTCCTATGTAACCCCCATACCAAGGCAGACCACCACTTGCCATTTATTATTGTTCTTGCACTGTTGTTTCTCTTATAAAAATGCAATAGTTCCTAACGCCCCTATCTTTCTCAAAGGTGGGAAAAATAGGTCAAGAAGGCCACAAATCTGAGACATATTCCTGTTATAGCGGGCCTGATTCCCTCATTAGTGTTACCCACCTTGCTTCCGTAGCAATTCAGAATTCAGTTTATGATTCTAAATGCAGTTTTACTCCTCATTTTCCAAAAAGAGAAGTTTAGGCTCTGACAGGGAAGGGGAGTTTTCAACGTTCACTTAGTAACAGAACTGGGACTGGAATCCAGGGCCCCCAACAAGGACCTTCCCCCTATACAGGGCCACCTCTGCATACGAGACTGCAGAGTACTGAGAATTAAAAGGCATTAATCCTACCCTCAAGGAGCATGGCAAAGTGCACACACTGAAAAATAACCAGAAACGTAACACAACCCCAGGTACGTATACACCATCGGTGGATAGACTGCTGTAATAAGATACATAGTACAAAACTCGCAAGGGGTGTGAAACCTGGCACGAGCACAGGAGGGGGACAGGGAGCTCAGTGTGAAGTGGGGGCTCTCCGTCTTCCCTTTTGATTTGAGAGTGGAAGGAAAATTGAAATGTTGGTATTGGTTGAAATGCCAATCATCTCAACAGAAGCAAGAGCCTCTCAATGAACTCTTGCAGGGACCAACCACACCATCCAACTCAAGCAAAGATGACATCAGGGAGCCAGGCCTAAGGAAACATTCTTGTGGTAAAAACCCCACTGCCCAGGGCCTGGATGAAGCCCAGTCCCTGCACAGAAGGACACAGAAACCTGAGCAGAGAAAAAAGCCCATGCTCCGTAGTCCCCAGGATCCCAAATTTAAAAATCCCTTTGGATCCATCAATCAAGACTCACTTTGCATTCCAAATATCAATGCATGTGAGCCTGTGTTGGTGAAAGCAGACCAAGGTCATGGACTAGAAACAAAAGCCGCATTTGGTCAGCAACAGGGATGCCCAGCCTCGGAGTTGCAGCTCTCCACGTTGTCCCAAATTATGTCAAGGGGTATTGAAAATCTTCACAATCACTTTTCCCTTCCCAAAACGATTTAAACACACATTATTTTGTATTTTGGTTCCAAATTTCTTATTTATCCTTAGGATTGGAGGGAGGGGAAGATTAACAAAGGCAAATCACACTATATAAGATTTTAAAAGAGCTGTATTCCATAATTTTGTCATTTATTCCACAAGTAATATATGTATATTTTTGAGAATTAATAAATGCATATAAATAAAAGAAACTGTTTTAAATCACTTACCATCACCATCCAAAAATAAACACTATTAAGATTTTGATGTATAATGTTCCAGACTCTTCATGTGTGTGTATATTCATATATAGATTTTATTAGCTTTCTTTCCGATTTTGTTATTTTCTGAATATAAGAATGATATGACTGTTTTTATATATAGAAATTTGGGGAACTACAGAAAGAATTTTTAAAGCACCTATAATCCTACTACCTTATTGTAAACACTTATAGTATTTATAGTGTTATTTCTAACTCCTTAAGTCTTACAACTATAATTTTATTTTAAAATCTGAAATACAAAAATGTAAAAAATTATCCCTAATCTAATCCCACCCTCAGGAGTAACTCCAATTAATAATTAGATGATTACCTTTCCCAACTTCTTCCTGAGCTTATGCAAGTATTTTTATCAAAAAAATAAATGGGATCATACTTTACATACTGTGTTGTCATTTGCTTTTGGGGGGGGAGGAGCTCAATAGTAGATGGTGACTTTCTGTTGAATAATTATATAGCCACATTAGCACCCTTAAATGCCTACAGAGTATTTCGTTGTATAACTGTACCAATCCCCATTGCCAAGCTGTTTCCAATGTTTCACTATTATTTTTTAAATCCAATGTAAACATCTTTGTACCTATATTTCACACATATCCAATCATTTTCTTGAGCATACATTTCCTAAAAAATAGGTTTGCCAAGTCAAAAAATACGTCCTGCAATAATCTGAGTCTGGCAGTGCCTTTTCCCCCATTCCCTGGCCATACTGGATATTGTCAATCCTACAATTGACATGGTTTGTTTTGTTTGTAATTTGTCTTTCTCTGCTTACAAGTAACACTGACCACTTTTAAGTTGTTTATTGGCCCTTTGTATTGCTTTATTGAATTGCCTGCTTAAGTCCCTAGCACATTTTTCTATTAGAGAGATAATCATTCTGCTGTTTCTTGAAAGCGCTCCTTACCTTTTGTCATATGTGTATGTAGCAACACTTTTCCCAGTTTATCATTTGTGTTTTACCTTGGTTTGTACTCTGTTTTGCCATGCCACAGTTTTAAATGTATAGTATCCATCTTTCCTTTTATGGTTTCTGCCTTCAGTCATGATTTGAAAGTCCTTCTCTACCCTGAGATTTCATGGTTTTCATCCACAATTTCTTCAGTGTTTTTATCATTTTACCTCTGTTGTTAACTCTTTAATCCACATGGAATTTATTTTCTGTCTAAAATACAAGGTAGGATTATAACTTTATTTTTTCTAAATAGTCAATTTTCCCAACATCATTTATTTAATAACATATCCTTCCACTGACTTGAGATTAACATCAATTTTATCGCATTATTCCATATATTTAGTCCCACTGTCGTTTACTATTGTGCCATCATCATTCAGTTTTAATCTCTTGAACCACTATAATTCATAATGATTCCTGATTAGACACTCTGTTCCCAAACATTCTTTTCCAAAAAAATATTTCTGGCTATTTCAGATGTTCGCTTTTTCAGATGAACTTTAGAACAATTTTTCAATACCCTGCCTTGAAAAAAAAAAAGACTCATTGAGGTTTTGACATAAATTAAATTAAATGTATGAATTAATGTGGGAATACAAATTTATTTTTAAAATAATGAATACCTAACAGCAAAATTCTAGAAGAAATTGAGATATTGAGGAAAAAACAAAAGAACAGCACATTATATCAGACTTCACTAGTTGGGAGGAATTTTATTAGTAGTAAACCATCTGCATTTTATAGATGAGAACACGAAAGACATTGTTATGATCCTCCTGGTACAGATGAGGAAACCGACCCACCACAAGAGCAGCTAACTGTGTGGCAGACACTGGGTGTTTTACACACATTATCTCATTTTTTCCCTTCTGTTTGAATAGAAGACTTGATTCTCTGTACCTTCAAAATTGCCAGAAGTAATTTATGGAACAGTAAATAGGTACCAACTTCATTAAAGGATCTTACCAGAAACCAAGAGCAGTTTAGGCCCGTTCAGAATTTCAAAACAAACTCTTTTTTAGAGGAGATGCACTCTCTACCTCTGCTGGCTTAAAATTATACAACAGAATTTATGTGCTCAGTGACCCCACTTCATTGATTTGACAGGGGTAATTCTTGTATAAGAATGAGCGATTTCTCTAATGTATTGAGTATATGCTTCCAGGACAGCATATTTTCTCCATTGCTTTAATTAAATGGACAACGGATTGAAATGCAAAATAATTTATTTGTGATAGATGACACATCCTCAACTCTTTATGTATCCTTTGGTTTAAAAAAAATAATCAGCAACAGTGAAAGAACAAGCTAATAGTGTCCATCCAAAAACCCCTGAAAATGTGCCTGTTGGAGAAGGGGAAGGTGACCTGCAGAAAGAGACCCAGCTAGCCCCTTCCCACAGCATTCGTCTCAACACTTTGGGATGCATTTAGGGAACACAGAAAGCACCCCAACTTGAGGACCCATTGAGCAGCAGAGCTTGCACCACCTAGGCCTACCATGGAACAATCATTCCTTATCAGGGAAGGTCATTCCTGTTGTCTGAGCCAGCAGCTTAAAGCCTGACGCACACAGAGGTGAGGGAGAAAGAAGACACAGGGCCACAACATCAGTCTAACGGGCTGGCAATCAGTGGTGTGGCAGGGTCACAGCCAGGTCACCCTCACATTCAACTCCCTGGGCAAGTCCCTCCTTGACTGAGAGGTTAGCTCTGTGCTTATGTAATTGATAGGAGGCCATAGAGAGCAGAGGTGTGTATGGGGGCTTGGGAGTCAGCCAGGCCAGCTGGCGTCCTAGCTGCCCTGACTTAACTTCGCCAAGCTTCCAATTACTCACCAGTGCAATGAAGACAATAACCTACCTCACAGGGCAATTGTAAGACTCAGTGAAAAACATGTATGCAAAGTGCCTGGCACATAGTAAGTCCTCAATAAATGGTAGCTATTATTGTGTTGCTCTGTAGGAAGTAAGGCTTGTTTTTAATCATTTTCACATAAAAAGTAAATCTCTATTGCTCTTAGGTCTGTTTCTCAAGGAATTATAGAACCTCAGAATTAAAAGTAACTTTAAGAATTATTTAGTCTTTCTTTTACATTGTGTCTACAAAACTTTAAGGTAGAGATACATTTTTCATAGATAATAAGCAAGCAGCCCTGATGCAGGGAGCCCAAGAGAATCCTCACTTTGTGCTGTGCAAAAATCAGTCCCAGCCACTTTGTACAAAACTTGTATATCAACTCTGACGTTTTTAACAAATGTATCAGGCTCAACGTTAGTTAACTTTTTGTGAATTTCTTTATCTTCATATTACTACCTTCAGCATATAAATCCTGCCATGTGCAATACTGTAAAGAAAAAAGCCCTCTTTCAGAAGATGCATCTGCTTGTGCCAAAGTGGCTTCAGGAAAAGAAAAAGAGAGAGAGGAGACCACACACCTTGCCCATCCAGTGTCTTAATCGGTTACATAAATGTACATGTGAGTAGAGGCACTCAAGCTGGGTTATAGACTATATCGTTTGCAGGGCGCAGTGCAAAATGAATATGTGGGGCCCTTGTTCAAAGATTGTTAGAATTGCAAGGTGACACCAAGAGGATGACACCAAGAGTGGGGCACTGGATGCACCCCATCTATCTGCACACTCAAACAGTCCTGGGAGCCGGAGTGGGCCACCAAAGATCTCTACAGACCAGTAGGCAGATTATTGCAACTACACATCTTTCTATTTGTCAACTGTTAAAGTGCTAATAATAAACTAGAAACATTGGCTTTGGACAAATTGAAACTGACTTTAGTTTAGAATTGAATCAAGCTAAGATCCCCACCAATTGATTAAGTCTCATCCTAATTTCTACCTAGAAGCTAACTCTGATGCTTCCAGCCTCAAAATAAAATGATATACAAGTAAAGCACACGCCATTTTAACGTATTTGTGGCAACACTGTAATACTGACACACACAAAAAATGTCATCAACCCCTGAAGGAATTTTATGGCGTTAGCCCAATTGAATATCCAAAGTACCTTTCAAGTCTTAAACCAAGGCCCCAGTGGTTTAAGGCCCAATTAGTAAATTGACTACATTAATTATCAAGTTCAGTTTTATTACGATTGGTGAGTAGGTGATTAGGTAGTTTGCTACTTTCCTAATAATCTAATCTGATTTATGGGAGATGTGACCATTAATTTTGCTTCAGGGAGAGACATACGCTAAATACCGTTCAGTGAAATTCCCCAGTTCACATTCAAAAAAACGTTGAAAAATTCAATGCAAGTGAGTTGAATTTAAAACTTAATTATAGACATCCTGAGGAATGAAAACAAGCGATGTGTACAAATGAGAAAGATATGCTTTATATTAAGTCTAAACTTATTTAAGGGCAAGTATTTTTACTTGACTTTATTTGGAAAACTTCCATTTTAGATATGACTATTCTAAAAATGGAGAAGTTCTACTAATTTAGAGAGAAGTAAATTACATGAATTAGTCTAAGAATAACGAAAGTACAGAAATAAAAAATACTACTGTCAACATAAATCCAACATTGTTCAATACCACAAGCCATGAATAATAATTACCATGTGCTTAACTCCTAATACCTCCACACTGGGAAATGCTGGTATCCTTTGCCAAGACTTCCTCATGCAGTCCTTATATCACAGCATTTAATATCAACTTCACAGAATTGTCTCTTTCCCTGGCTGCAATTCCTCTAAGTTTAGACTTTAAGTGGTAGAATCTACCACCTGTTTTATTCTAAGGTCAAAGCACCTTGTCTCTCTTTTCTAAAAGCTCTAAGATCTAACCTGAGCCCTTGCATTTTGAGACGGATTGTTAAACCATGCTTGATTTTGGCAAGTTATGAGAACTTTCAAGATTGAGTCCAAAGCTAAAGATGCCTCCAATGGGACAGACATTGCAGGATCCAAAGAGGCTTCTGTGCATTCACCATTTAATGCCCCCATCTAGAGCAAACTGGGCTGAACTATTTAAACAGTGAATGCCCATATGCACTGGGCAGAACCATGAAGCCAGAGCCTTTGTCTTGTTCAGCTGTGAGAGAATTTGTTGAGTGACAGAATTAACAAAGACAAAACATTTACTGAGCTCCTACTCTACGTCCGATCTATGCTATACACTTTTCTGTACCTTCTCACATTTAATGCTTACTACCCTCGTGTGAGGTAGGTTAGAGATATTTCAGACAACTAAGGGCCAGCAGGGCTAAGCAGTCTGTCCAAGGACACAATAAGTGATCAAGCTGGGACTGGAGCCAGTCTTCTGTCCCCAAGATGACGCTCACTTTGGTGCTGCCTCAGAAGAACTTTCTGAAATGGTTTTGACTTTAGATATGTTAGAACACCTCATTTCGTTTTTGAAGTACAACCCCTCCTAGTGTGTGGATCTAATACTGGTGATATAAAAAAATCAGACTGTCAATTACGAAATCTGTTGCTGTAAAAAGAGTTTTCAACCCAATATTTTCCTGCCACATTGAGCAAGCAATAGCCAAAGATCAAGGTGAAAAGGAAAAAAATGAGACTGAGGTTTATTGACATCTCCCTTCTGCTTGGGAGTTATCCACTGAAGGACCAATAGGAATTACAATAAAGCAAACTGAATTAAAAATTCCTAACCAAGAAGAAGAAGAAGGAGGAGAAGGAGAAGAAGGAGCAGAACGAGGAGGAGGAGGAGGAGGAGGAGGAGGAGGAGGAGGAGGAGGAGGGGGAGGGAGAAAAGGAGAAAAAGAAGGAGAAGAAGAAGAAGAAAAAAATTTAGGGCTTCAAATTTAAAAGTTCAGTTCTATAGTTTCAGCAACCAACTGTAAAAGCACACATGGAATACCTGTCAAAAGCAAGCGTTTGAGACCACTATGTGAAAAGAAGTTACATTCTGATTTTCCAGAAAAGATCGCTGTCCTTGTAAATAGGTATCCAATCATTTAGCCAAAAGACAGCCCCAAAATCAATGTCAAGGCAACAGCTCGCCTATGCCTACATCCTCGCACAAGTACACTCAGCCAATAGGAATGGGAGAGAAAAGAACTACTGCATAATTAATTACAATCTGTCCTCACATTCTTCTTGGAGCTTAAACCACATTTTCCTTAAAGAACGCTACCTCTGAGAAAAGGACTATTTATTTGAGTAGGCTGCATTTCCTTCTTCCTGTCCCATTGTGTGTGTGTGTGTGTGTGTGTGTGTGTATACACATGTATATGTATATATATATATATATTCATATATACATATATGTACATATGTACACACGTATTATTTTCTCTAAACCATTTCAGAATAAGTTGTATACATAATTGTTCTTTTAAAACTTCGCCATGTATTTCCCATGAACAAAAATTTTATCATACATAACTGAAAAACCAAAATCAGGAAATTGAACATTCATACAATACAATTAATTATCTTCATGCCATATTCCAGTTTAACCAATTGTCCCAATAACGTCTTTCATTCCAATTATTCCCTTTGGCTCAGGATCCAATCCAGGACCACACTCTGCATTTCGTTCTCATGTCTCTTTCGTCTCATTTAATCCAAATCAGTGACTCAGTCTTTCTGTCTTTCCCGGTCTTGACACTTTTTTAAGAGGACAGGCAAATTGTTTTGTAGCATGCCCCTGACCTTGCATTTGCCTGCTGTTTCCTAATGATTAGATTAGATTCAGGTTATACATTTTTGGCAGGAATACCACAAAGATTATTCTGTGTCCTTCCCAGGGGATTATATAAGGAAGCTCATACTATTGGTTTGTCTCATTAATAGTGATGCCCACTATGGGCATTTGATAAAGGTGGCGTCTGCCAGTTTCTCCACTGTAATGTTACCAGTTTATTTATCTAATTAATGAATTGTTTAGGGAGATACTTTTAAACTAGCCTTTAAAACTTTTAAACTTGTTCCTCATCAAAATTTTAGCCACTACTTTTAGCATCTATTAATGATTCTTTCCTTGATTACAAAATGGTGATTTTTTTAACTTTCTCAGTTCTCATTCTACCTACGTTCATTAGTTTGATTTCTACTGTAAGGAAGAGCTTTCTTTTCTTCCCATGTATTTGTTTGTTTGTTTATTATTAGTATGGATGCACAAATTCTTGTTTTATTCATGTGTTATAATCCATTAATATCTTACTTATTTTGATGCTGCAATCCACAAATACCTTAAATATGGTGGTAAAAACAAGGACCATTTCTCAAATGTCAAGAAACTAAGACAGCTTTTAATGTAAAAGAAATTGCCAAGAAAGAAAACTAATTTGTTTTTGATTTCCTATCTTCCAAAAGGACCCAGATGTCAAGAGAGAAAGCTTAGTAGAAATGTTAAGAATAAGAAAATAAAAACTCATCATACAATTGGATTTTGATGAGAAAGGGGCAAGCTTTGAAATTATATTCCAGCACTCATCTATTGCTTGTTCCTTCATAAAAACTCCTACTTCTTTTGCATTTCATATTTCTTGACTCTGTTTCAAGGAGACATAAGGTGCACACACCCTTAATCAAACCAGTCACTCTCCTACAGACCATTCGCCGTGTGCATTTTCTGAGTTGCTGCTGGAGATCACGCAATTTCAATCACTGTTGTTTTCTTTTATTTAATTTTATTTAATTTAGAAAGACACTTTGCTCAAGGTCATCAGTTTGAGAAAACATTGAAGACGTTGTGCACTTCTCTCTAAAATGACTAAACTGTTTTTATAAGAGAGAGCATCTCATTTGGATCAGTGCTTCAGGTCTGTTTAAAGAAATGCCACATTCATGGAGACTGCTGGGTATCTGCTCAGAGTTCTACAAATATCTCCTTGGTGTACGAATACAATTTGCTTAAGTTAATCCTGAGAAATATGAATAACATGCGTTAAATAATGTGCATTAAATGCAATGCCTGATATGCATTAAATGCAATGCCTGATAAATCTACAATGCATTGAGTCACATTAAACTTTGAAGTAGACGGGGATAAGCTAGAGCAAGGGAAGGCTTATGCTGCCATGTCAGGCAAGACAACTAAATGTAATAGTTCATTTTTTTCAAATTATTTTTCTTGTTATTAACACAGCATAAGCTTAGGGTTCTATTCTTTATTTCTAAATCAGATTTCTTTATTTTATTAATTTGCAGCCCTGTAATATTATTTCCAAGTTATTGTATGTTGAGTCCCTTGAAGTTAACATGGGGTTATTACTGTTTTTATTTCTCAAAAGTAGCACCAAAATGTTCACTACTATCAATTAAAATAACTAGCATTTATTGAGCACTTACTGTTTGCCAGTCACACTGCTAAGCATTTGCATTCATTATTTCACTTGATTTCTAAAACCACACAAAGAAGTGAACTTAGATGAGGACATTGAGGCTGTGAGGGGTCAAGGAAACCGTGCGATAACCCACAGCTCAGTGTATGTCTTGGCCAAGTAACGGTGATTGAAGCTCCTGCCAGCCTGTCTCCAGAGTCTTGACCAACATTCTGTACCCACTGGTGAAATGTGCAGAAGAAGGGCTTCTTCTTCTCATATCACAACCAGAAGCTTCTGATTCCAGCCCATTGTGTGATGTAATCTGGGTATACGTCGGAGCCATACTAAAGAAAACACTCCCAGAAATGGGACTATAATCAAGAGGCTGAGCAGTTTAAGACAGCTTGACCTGCTCAGGCTCTAAACTTCAGGTTTATCTGGGATTCATCTTTCTCGTTCCCCTTCCCTTCCTCCTCACCATATCCAATTAGCCACCAAATCCTGTTAATTCTGCCTCTGAAATGTCCCTTAGATATATTCCCTCCTTTCTGCTGGCATTCCTCTAGTTACACCCCTCACCATTCTCCCCTCACCGCTGGGTTTCCCACCTTCACTATCCTCCTCCCATTCACTCTTCATGCCAGCAGCAAGGAAGTTGTCTCAGTCAGCTCTGATCATGACACTCATCCACTCAGAAACCCTCAAAGGCTCCCCATTGCTTACAGTATAAAATCCTGGCATATCAGCTTGACATGCAGAGATGGCTACCACTTGGTCCTCATTTGTCTCTCCACTTGCCTCATCCCCACTCCAGGCTCTCCACCCTCACTCCATATGCACGGATACATTTCAGTTTCCTAAGCCATCCCTCCACATTCCAGCTCCCTGCTTTTAGTCAAGTTGTGCCTCTACCTGGAATATCCTTCTTCCACTTCTCCCTCTTCCCATTCCATAACCCTCACCACGGTCATTGGTCCCAACTTCTCCTTCTCAAAGATCTACCTGTTTAGAGAGGGTCAGGCCAGGTGGAAAGAGGTCGAGCCAGGCTATAAATTATCTATTATATAAGAGATACTTCAAAATTCACTGTCCCCAAAAGGACTGCCTCAGTCAGATTTAATCTCTCTTTCCTAAATAAGTCTGTTTCACTTTTTTTTTTATGATTTTGTTACTGTACTTATCAAACCCTGCCTTGCATTAAGGTTAACTGTGTATATTTCCATCTCTCTACCAGACTGTGAATGTTTGAAAAGTGAGACTCATCTTAAACATCTTTATTTCCTCACAGGCTTATGTTGAATTGAGTTTCACTTATTGGTGGGAAAATTCATGGTTATAAAATGATTACTTTTTGTTTCCAAAAATTACAATATGTGAGGTCTGACAATGAAGTTCGCGAACTTACTGCAACGATGTTGCTAACTTTTTCGATATCAGAGAGATTATTCATTATGAATTTGTACCATCTGGACAAACAGTTAACCAAGTTTATTATTTGGAAGTGCTGAAAAGGATGCATGGAAAAGTTAGACGACCTGAACTTTTCGCCAACAATTCATGGCTCTTGCATCACGACAATGCACCAGCTCACAGGGCACTGTCTGTGAGGGAGTTTTTAGCCAGTAAACAAATAACTGTATTGGAACACCCTCCTTATTCACCTGATCTGGCCCCCAATGACTTCTTTCTTTACCCAAAGATAAAGGAAATATTGAAAGGAAGACATCTTGATGACATTCAGAACATCAAGAATAATATGACAAGAGTTCTGATGGGCATTACAGAAAAAGAGTTCCAAAATTGCTTTGAAGGGTGGACTAGGCCCTGGCATCAGTGCATAGCTTCCCAAGGGGGAGTACTTCAAAGGTGACCATAGTAATATTCAGCAATGAGGTATGTAGCACTTTTTCTAGGATGAGTTCATGAACTTAATTATCAGACCCCCCATATATCTCAAATACATATATTTATTTTACATAAATAAATATAAGTATTTATATTTATAAATATATATTGTTTTACATGCAATGTATATCAGTAGATATCGAATAAATATCTACTGATTAAATGAATTAAAGATGTTGACTATAAGCAGATATTAGGTATATAATTTTATAAACTACTTTTCATCACTTGAAATTTGGCATCCACCATGTTTATCTAATGAGATATTTACAGGACCCACATGATTCTCTTCAGTTGTAAGATGTATAGATAGATTTAAAATGTGAAATGGAGTCCATATCTTTTATATAAAGAGCTCTTACAAATCAATAAGGAAAGTGCTAACCACACAAAAGAATAAAACTGCCAAAGGACACTAACAGACATTTCTCAAAAGAATAAGTATGAGTGACTAATAAATACATTAAAAATTTTCAGTTACTAGTAATCACAAATTACAAGTGAAGACAGTGATATAGCATTTTTTAATCTATCAACTTGGCAAAATTTGCCTAAGGAGATACCCTTTCCCATTCTTGGTAGCCTTATAAGTTATTATAAACTTTCTGGAAAGTGTTTTGGTGATATACATCAGGAGATTTAAAAAGTTCTTCTCTTTGACCCAGTAAACCCGCTCCTAGACATCTATCATGGGAAATAGTCAGAAGTATAAGTAAAGACTTATGTTCAAGAATTCTTGTCAAAGATATTCATAACAATAAAAAATTGGAAAAACGGAAATTACTAAATATAGGAAAATAAATAAATTATGTAACATTTATACAGTGAAGTATTTTAATCATTAAAAATAACATTTTCAAAAGCTGTTTTCAAGTGTAGGAAATGATCAAAGGTAACAAGATAAGAAACTATACATTATGATCTTATTTTTTGTAAAAATTATCTGGTAGGATTGCAGATGATTTTTTTTTTTCATTATACACATCTACTTTTTCTGAGTTTTTACATTGACAAAATAATTTTTATTCCTTAAAACTCAAAATGAAAATAAAAAATGATACTTAATTGTCGTATTCCCAGTAGGAACCGAGACTCAAAGACCCAACAAGTCCGTTTTTCATTTCCTTAGAGAGTGAAAATGACTGACTTCAAGAAACTGCCAGAATGCTGCTGTAAGCTCCCATTTCAAAGAAATGGTGTGATGTTCGTAATGGATAAATTTGAAGAGACAGCCAGTATTAGTCTCATCTGTGATATATCATTTCTGCATCTGATATGATCTTTAAGAAAAAAAAATCCATTTTCACTTCTTTTTATTTTAAGTCCCTATAACTATATGGACACCACTTAGTAATAAAAACAGCCCCCAAACCGTGTGTCTCATTATTTCACAGCTATTAACCATAAATAATAGTCTCACTCTTCTGAGATTATAAATTATTCATATGAAAGTAATGTCAAATTATTAAAAGCCATTGGGTGAATCTGTGACCTTGTTTGACAGCCACTGGTTTGAATGACAGCCTGAGAGACAGTGTCGCCGAAGCCTGTATGGACTAGTCCAAGATGAGCTCTGTCCTCCCATCCACCAAGTAGCTTTAGCTTGAAACCAGATGAACTACATCTCTGAGAAGAAATGAGTCTTTTCCATTCTGGAGCCTGTTTAGAGTGATATGTGCATGTTGGAACATAGAAATACTCTTAATTCTTAGTAGTTAACAAATCACTCACATTTACTAAACCTAAACAGTTTATTTTTCTAGAATCATTAAGATACCTGGATTACCTTTGCAACAGAAAAATACCTTCTAGTCTAATTATAAGAAAAGAACATTTGTTTATAATGTAGATCATATTCACTTGTCTCACTTTTTGTAGCAAATACCATTTTATTAAATGGTACAAGTATCAGAGCAAAAAACAAAAACAAATAATGAAAACCTGACTATCGTTAGATCATTTTCATTTAGCATCAGTTGACCTGCTTCTAATTTTTTAGGCACACTCCTCTTTCAGCCATTGCTTCGCTTTGGAAAGCTACAGCTTGTAGCAAAAGATGCTAATTTGATCACACTGATTCCTTTTAATACAAAGAGTGAATTGTTTTTAGACTACTGGTGATTAATGTGGATATTGATTAGCTGATCAATAAGGCCACAGTGTCTAATTATTGATAATCCCTCTCCAGATGAAAGATCGAGTGTAAGGAGTCCTACTTACAGAGTTCAAAATATAGTGATTCAATGTGATGCCCGGTAATTGAAAGTCAAACTAATCCCATAAATTAAATCACAACAATCCATAACATTTACCTGATAAATCCTCTGGAAGCTGTATTTAACTTTCACTATTCTCGGCTTTCCCCCCCCCCCCTTACAAAGCCCTCTGAAAAGCACACAACTTGTTGAGAAAGGTAAAAATCATTCTAAAGTGATTTATCTTTATGAAGTAAGGGATCCAACGGCATCACCGCTGATGGTTATGTTTTCTAAAATAATGACTTCATCTCATCATAGAATGAAGAATACAGAAAATGTAACCAGGAATGCTCAGGAGAACGAAGGCTGTCCCTGATACTCAGGCTCACAGACCTAGAAGGAAATTCAGAGATGAGGCAATCACCTTCTCTCTCTGCTACAGACAGTTTAAGGGGACTGATGATTGTCACACAGCCAGCCAGAGGGCAGGACAGGATTAAGGATCTAGGTTTGATACAAATTCTACACTTTCCTAGTGTGTAGAGGGTACAATAAGCATTAGTTTGTGCTAGGGTCAAAAATTTACTCATATAGTCAGCAACTATAGTGTACAATAAAAACAAAGTGATGTATAGATATAGATATAGATAGGCATATATCTATATCTATCTATCTGTCTGTCTATCTGTCTGTCTGTCTGTCTGTCTATCTATCTTCATTCTGAGACAGATCTTAGCTTACTCCAAAGCCCTTGCATTTCCACTTGTGACATGGGGCAAGGTGGGGAGAACTTGATAATGAAAGACAACTAAATCTCTTCCCATTTGGGGTTACCTCAGTCTCCTTTGGGTAAATGCTTGATTTGGAAAATTTCCTCCTGTTCCTTTGCTCCTCCTTAAGATGGCACCTGAATCTATGAAGGGCTTATGTGGCCCCAGGTCAGTGGGGGAGGGGGATCTCAGATCTGCATGGATTTTGGGGTGTCCACTGAAATTCACTGAAATCTGCTTGGGGTGGCTGGTCTGACCCCTAGGAATACTGCACTAGCCATTGTTAATGCACAGTTGCTCTGTCTAGTATTTTTCTTCTTCTCTTTTTTTCCTCCTTTTGCATTTTTTACTTTGACACATTTGATCCATGCAAAATAATCTATGTAATATATAGACAAGTTAGAGAGCATCATAATGAACACTCATGAATCTACCACCAGTTCAGAAATGAAATAAAATCGATACAGCCCACATCCCTAACAATCTCTTCCCGATCTCCTCCACCTGCTTCTACCCAAGTGCTAATCACTTTCTGGAGTTTTCTGTTCATCATTTCTTTGCTTCTCTGTATGAATTATAACATGGGTAGATGTGCTTTAAAATATAATTTTTCATTTTGTCTGTCTTTGAATGTTATATAACGGTTTATAACTCATTTATGCTTCGTGGCTTACTTTTCTTCACTGAACATTCTAAGACTCATCTATTCTTATCTCCATGAATTCTTAAGCCAAAGCCCAAGTTGGTGAGGACAGTCCCTGAGGAATCCAGGCTGCATTTTCATCTTGATTTTGCTCCTGAAATAAATGCCCGTTCTTCCCATAGTAGCCAGCTTCCTGCATCCTCCTTCTACCTGGTAAGAACATCTCCATCATATTCTGTCCTCTGCCCCATGGTTTATAATAAAACTCTATTACTCATAGACTGATCAAACCTAGCTGTTGATATATAAAGAGGAGCTTTATTAAATTTAGAAAGCCTTTCTCTTTGTCAAGAAAACCTAGCTTTTTGGACTTCTGTTTCCAGCTAAGACAGTAGCTTGCACCGATCCAACCCTCACACCAAATACAATTATAACAACTATACGAAGTTTTTGTGTGTGTATGTTTTGGTTTCTTAGGGTGGGATGGGTTTGGTTTTGTTTGTTTGTTTGTTTTTTGTTTTTCATGCAGCTGTTTGAAGCCATCAATGTGCAACCAGCATCCCAGATTTGAGGACCCAAGATCTCACAGAAAAAAGAAAAGCACTGAGTGAGCTTGACTTTCTCTGTCTCTTCTCCTTGTAAGGCATTTACCAGCATGTAAGAGGTTTAGGTGAGAGTCTGAAAAGAAAATGACAGCTCAGAGCTTTCAGCAGTCTCACAGGAACGGGATACAAACAGTTGGAGTTCAGGCTTGCCAAAGAAGCCAGGACTTGATGGATCAAGAGAGAGAAAGCTCAGAAATGTAAAGCTGAGGGTGTGAGCTGCTTTCTTCCCTCCACATATTTGCCTAATTACCAACTGTGCAGGTAGAGGTAGAGAAAGCAGAAAGAGCTGCAAAGAGACTGAGAGGCTAACTGAGCTATCCACAGTCTTTAGTGTTAGGGAGATAAAGATTGAAATTAAGGCCCCAGGGAGTTGAGGGGCATTGGCAAAGACACAAGCCTTTCAGTATGGAGCCCTGGAGGACTAACTGTGAGAGTATGACATTGGAAATAGACAAGGCCTTACAAAGTGCAAAATCCAGCCTTGAGACATCTCAATCTGAAAGTTTGAATCCAGGTAATTGACAGTTTCTAACTGCCAAGAGATCAACCAATATAAGACTTTCAGCATTTTCATGAGGCCAGAAACATAAAAACTGAAGGTCAGGGTTATTAAGGCTGCCAGGTCTTGAGGGCCTAAGATCCAGGAACAAAGTGACCCTTAGATAAGTGAGCCCAACATTTTGCACCACTTTTCTTCTTGAGGCATTTCTCAGTGTTTAACCTACACAGGGCAAGAGGCCAAGATACCAAGCAGAAAGCAGCAGCTAAGCAGGTAAAAAGCTGACTCACACCTGACAAGTAGGAGAGGCCTTAGAAAACATTCCAGGATTTCCATTGAGACTTCTGAAGACCAAGCCCTAGCAGTGAGGGCAAACTGGAAATCAGAGATGTTCTTACAAACACTGAAACCCACCTTCAGATCATCTCAGTCCCCAACTAGATCAAAGCAAACTGCCCACCAGAAGAAAATTAAATTTTCCTTAGAAAATAATATTACCCAAAGCCTCCACATTTATAATAATAGCTGACATATTTTTCAGATATAATGAATTTTTTTCATTTATAATTCTGACATCAATCAAAAATTTCCATTTATAATATCTGACATCCAATCAAAAATTACCAGATATGCCAGGATAGAACACAATATCCAAAATCCAAGATTGGAAAAAAAGATAATATAAACAGGCCCACAAGTGATTAAGATATTAGGGTTAATATAGATTTTAAATATCTATAGAGCAATATGTTCAAGAAAACAGATGACCAAATAAATAGTATCACCAGAGACCTAGAATCCTTAAAGGGAATTAACTGGAAATTATAAAACTGAAAAATACACTGATATTAAGAAAGTAATAAATGAGCTTGATAGATAAGACAAAGATTAGATGTGGCAGATATGAATAAGAAGATAGGTTCAGTAGAAAAAGTCCAGACTGTAGCATGATGGGAAAATTGGAGGAAAATAGAGAAAAGAGCATACAAAGCAAATAAGACATGGTACAAAAAGCATGTATAATTGGAGCTCCAGAGGGATGAAGAGAATACAATGGAAGCAATACTTGAAAAGATAACAGGTGAGAATTTCCCAAAACTAAACAAAAACATCAAGTCACAGATTCAGTGTTTAACGAATAACACTAGATAGAAAGGAATGAAGAACATATCCAGAAAAAGTACTTTATAGAAAAATAAGAATAATTACATAAAACAACCGTAATGATGGCTGAGGGGCTTAAAATGTGTATAATTAAAATACATGACAAAAAACAATAACACCGAAGAGGTGAGATGAATATATGGAGTTAAAGTTTTCTAAGATCCCCGAAATAATTAAAAATACTAATTTACCTAGACACTAATGAGTCAAGATACATATTGTGATCTCTAGGGTAAGTACTAAAGGACTAACAAAAGAATAAAAGGAAAAGATTGAAATAAAATAATTCATACAAAAAATAATGGGCAGAATAAAAGAAACAAAGAAAGGACAAACAGAAAACAAATAGTATGAGAGCAGATTCATAGTTTTGCCATTCAAATTTAGGTCTTGAACAATCTAGAATAGATACAATTTTTGTGACTAGTAGGAGGTGTGTCATAATTTCATTTGCCCCTTATACAGATACCCAATTGTCCCAGAACCATTTTTTGGCAAGTTCAACCTTTCCTCTGCAGATCTGCCATATCCTGTCTATGAAGTCAAGTGTCCATATACATGTGGATTTATTCCTGGCGTTTTCTTCTGTTCCACTGGACTCTCTGCTTATCCCTATGCTAGTGTTACACTGTTCTAAGTGTTATACTTTAGAATAGGTATGAATATTTGATACAGAATGCCATTCCACCTTATTATTTTTTTAGTTATTTTAGTTCTTAGTTATTGTCCTTTAGACTTTGTTCTAAAACAAGCCTGTCAAGTTAGAAAAACAAATGTTAGAAGTTTGAGGCCACCCTGTGTTTTGGGAAGAATTGACATATTTACAAGATTTAACCTTCCTATCCATTGATACCATATACTTTTTTCATGTATTTAGGTGATCTTTAATGTCTTCAATAAAATTTTTTTTTTCCCAAAAAAAAAAAAAAAAAGAGAGAGAGAGAGAAGTTTCAAACTCAAATGTAGAAATGATTATATAAATCATCAATCTAAATAATCCATTTTTAAAAAGTAAAGCTTACCAGACTGGGAGGAATAAAACTAAATATGTGCTGCCTAGACAAGGTAACCTTTAAAGCAGAAGTAAAAGAATGGGAAACATATACCACACAAACATTAATTATAAAAAAAAAAAACCTCTAATTTGATAACAAATTAGACTTCAGGGCAAGAAGTATAATTTGACTGAACAAATATAAAAAAAAGTAGGCATAAATTAGCATTTCTAGTGGTAAAGAGGGGCATTTCCTAATAATAAAGCATCAATTCATCAGGAAAATATAACATCTCTAAATTTGTATGTACCTAAAAAACGTAGTCGCAAATAATATAAAGCAAAAACTGACTAAACTAAAAGGATAAATGGACAAATCCACAAACATAGTAAAAGATTTTGACACACCTGTCTTGGTAACTGATACAACAAATAGAAAATACATCAGGAGAGATACAGAAAATTTGAACAACATAATTGATCAATTTGACCTACTGATTATACATATGCATAGATATGTATGTATATATATACACGTGTATGTATGAATATATATATGCATATATCATTCTATCCAACACACATTCTTTTCAAGTGTATATACTAATATTTACCAAAGTCAGTTAATCACTGAGTCAAATAAAGTCTCAACAAATAACAAACTACTGACATCATTTAAGTAGTGTCTTTAGCAAGCAGAATTAAGACAAAAATCAATAATAAAATGATAGCTAGAAAATCCCAAACTGTCTGGAAATTAAGCAATATACTCTTATTAAATAACCCAGTTATTTAAGAAAGAACTGAATTAACCACTGAATAAATTCAGTTAAACAAGAAATCACAATGGAAATTGAAAACTATTTTGAGTTGAATTACAATAAAAAAATAAAAATATAACATCATAACTTGTATGATATAGCTAAGAGAAATAGAAAAATCTTCATAGTCTTTAATGCATATATTAGAAAACAGGAAAGGTGAAAGTCAGTAATTTAAGGACCCATCTTAAGACACTTTTTTTTTGTCAGACAACTAATCACAACAAAGTAAAAGGGAAGAAATAAATATAAGCAGAAATTGATGAAATAAAAATATATAATACAGAAAATCAACGAAGTCAAAACTAACTTCTTTGAAAAGATTAATAAACTGATAAACTACTAAAGACTTATCTTTAAAGGGAAAATACATGAATTATGAATATCAGGAATATAAAATGGACATCACTACTGAAATTATAGACATTAAAAAGGTAGTATTGAGATTATGAACACCTTTTACAAATAATTTTAAAATTTAGATCAAATGGATAATTACCTTGAAAATACAACTAATCAAATATACATAAAAAGAGAGAGAAATAGTCCTATGTCTATTAAATACATTGCATGTGTAATTAAAACCTTCCCCAAAATAGAACTCCAGGCCCAAATGGCTTCATCAGTGATTTCAAACATTTAAGAAAGATATAACACAATATTACACTAATTCTTCCACAGAACAGAACAGAGGAAACAGTCCTCCTTTCATTTTATAAGGCCCCCATAACCTCAGAAAGGACATTATAAGAAAGATAATGAGCCAGTATATCTCATGAAGATAGATGCCAAATCTAAACATAACACTGAACACCAAATTCAGCAATAAAAAAGGGTAATGATTAGAACCAAGTTCGGTTGGAATGCAAGACTAACCTAATATATAGAAATCAATCAATTTATAGCAATATAATTCAGTACAATAACAAAAAAGATTGCATGATCATCTTAGTAGATGCAAAAAAAACCATTAGATGAAACCAACACTCATTGCTAATTTAAAAATAAAAAGTCTTAGCAAACCAGAAATAAAAGAGACTTTCTTTAATCTGATAAAGAATACATTTAAACAGTGAGGTATTGGGAATTTTTCCCCAAAGGTCAAAAACAAAAAAGAATACCACCATAATCACTTGTATCCAGCATATGACTGGAGATCTTATTCAATGTAATTAAAAAAGAAAAAATTAAAATACATATAAATCAAAAAAGAAGAAATGAAACTATTAATATCATTATTCGCAGGTGATTATGAAGTAGAAATGAATCTATCGACAAACCATTAGAATTACTATGTAAACTTAGTAAATTTGCTGGATACAAGGTCATTATATAAACCTGAATTTTATTTTTCAGTTGTCACAATATATATTTGAAGATGAAACTTCAAAAATCATATCATTTAAAATAGCAAAATTATTTTTACAAGACCCCAAATGTCTAGGAATAACCCTAATGAAAGATGTGAAATACTTCTCCACAGAAAACTATCAAATATTTCTGACAGAAATAAATATAAGCCTAAATAAATAGAAAGATAACTACATTTATGGCTTGGAATAATCAATAGTTTAAAGATATCAATTCTCCCCCATAATTGATCTATAGACTCAATGTAACCACTATCAAAATCCCAATGGATTGCTTGTGTGGAAATTAACGAGCTGGTTCTTAAAATTAAGAATTTTCTTCCTGAGAAGTCTCTGTTAAGAAAGTAGAGGCAAGCAATAGTGGAAGAAGATAATTACAAGATATATATCTGACAAAGGATTTATATCCAAAATATATAAAGAAGTACAAATCAACAAGAAAAAAACTGTCAAAACAATTTTAATGAACAAAACAAACCAAAAAAAAAAAAAGCACTTGAATAATCATTTTTAAAAGGAGGATATATAAATAGCCAATAAGTATATTAAATGGCGGCTGAAATCATTAGTCACTAGGGAAATACAAATGAAAACTCCAATGAGAAACCACTATGCATGCAACAAAGTAACTAAAATGAACCAAAAAAGTCACAATAGTTAAGTATTGGCACCTGGCACTTTCGCTCATTGTGTTGAAAAACATATTATAGTATATTCATAAAATAAAATCAATGTACATCAATGAAATTAAACAAACTAATACTGTACACAATAACATAAATAACTCTCACCAATCTAATTTTTAGAGTCAAAAAGCCATTACCACAGACTGGATGAGTAATTTTATCTAAAGTTCAAATATAGGCAAATATCTATGGTGATAAGTGCGAGACTAGTGGTTACTTTTAATGGGGAGTAATGACTAGAATGGGCAGAGAAATTTCAGGGGTGCTGGTAATGCCCATTATCTTGCTATGGATAGTGATTACACAAGTGGATTCTTTTTGTAAAAATTCATCAAGCTGGACACATAATTGTGCATTTTTTGTCAGTATTTTATAGTCAACTCAAAAGTTTACTTTAAAAAAATTCTATCTTTTGAGACAATTAATACAAATTCGAAGTCCCATTTTGGAATTCAAAAGCTAACCACTGGTTCTTTCTTTCTCTTTTCATTCTGTTGTAACAGTCCTAAGCTTTAGATGCCTCCCAAAGCATTAGATGCCTCTGGCTGCATAGCAGAAGAATCATGTCAAAGGAAGTGCAAAAAGGAAAAGAACATTAATATATTTCAAAAATGTTACCCCTGTTACACTTCTAATAAGGCCAAGAATCAAAAGAACAGAAACAGATATAAATTAAAACTGTGATATAATTTTTCAAGATGATGTCAAAAATGTCTCTGAGAGGATGTCCTTTATGATAGAGGACGCTTAGAAATAGACATCCCATATGGCATTGGCACATGCATCCTGAAGGAAAATTTGGAGGAAACCTGTAAAAGTGCATGCTATTTGACCTAGCAATGCCCCACCCAGAAATAGGATTTAAATCAAAGAGCATCTGTGCAAGAAATATCTACAAGTCTTTTCTTTGCAATTTTGTTTAAAATGTCAAGAAATGTGGAAAAATCTGCTGGTAGAGAAATTACAATACATTCATATATAAAATTTTAGAAATATTGTGTTGAAAAAGAATGATATTCATACTTTATTATAGATGGGAAAAAACAAGCCATTGAACATAAATAAACATCATAGGATCCCATTTTGTTAATATGCTTTCAAGAAAAGTTCAATGGACCAGGAGGAATTGCCTCCAGATGGTGAAGTCATTCATTCACTGATTAATTCAATGTTTACTCTACAGGACAGGCCCAATGTTAGGGAACAGGTGTACAAAGATAGACAAATACTCTGCCATTATAAAGATTAAAACCTAGAGAAAACTACATTCCCTCACCCATCTCACCCCACTGGAGGCCTCCTGAGCAGAGGCCCCTAAACCACCACAGACACAAGAGTTGGAAACGTTCACAGACAGGAAATGAAGGCTTTTTAAAAAGTGAAATTTCCCAGCTACAATTCAAGGACATTTCCTGGGGCTGTAAGCTCAGTGAGGGTGAGAGAGAGCCGGTTACCGCCCACCTCCAGTTGCTCCACAGTACAAATGAAAATCAGAATTTAAAAGTATTTAGTAGTTTCTAAGAGCCAAAAGGGTCATAATGTCATTTTTTTTTGAGTGAATTTGTTTTACATGGTAATGCAAACCTCAAAATATAAAAAGAGCAAACAGAGGCATAATTAAAATGAGAAATTTCACAATGAAACTTGTGCTTGCTCATTTTATTATTTTTGATCTGGACACCCGTGGGATAATATTTCTATACTTTTAGATACACCAGAATTAGAACCTAGTATTTGAAAGCAGAGACATTGGAGTCAGGTTTCCTGTATTTAAGTCCTAACTCTATCATTTTTTAAATTATTTTTTTTCAGTTACAGTTGACATTCAATATTATTTTATATGAGTTTCAGGTATACAGCATAGTGGTTAGACATTTATATAGTTGATGTAGTGATTCCCCCCAATTAGTCTAGTATTCACCTAGCACTATATTTCACCTAGCACATAGTTGCGATTTTATTGACTACATTCTCTATGCTGTACTTTACATCCCTGTGGCTATTTTGCATCTACCAATTTTTATTTCTTAAACCCCTTCACCTTTTCACCCAGCTCCCCAACACCTCTCCCCTCTGGCAACCATCAGTTTGTTCTCTGTATCTATGAGTCTGTTTCTGTTTTGTTTGTTCATATATTTTGTTCTTTAGATTCCACATGTAAGTGAGATCATATGGTATTTGTCTTTCTCAGTCCGACTTACTTCCCTCAGCACTAGCTCTATCATTTTTGAGCTCTGTGACTTATTAGGGTAAGTTACTTAATATCTTTGAGCCTTGGTTTCCTCATCCATAAAATGGAAGTAATAATAGTAAATATGCTGTTGTGAGGATTAAATGTGATAATGTAAAGTTCTTGTGACAAGACCTACTCTAAAGTGAGTTCTCAAAAACTGTTTATTATTACCACATTCTCAATATAAAATAACTCCCTTCTGTGACAGAAACATAAAGGATTTCTGCAATTACTTAAGTCCCAATATACCCAAATTAAGAAATCACATGGAAGAAAAAGGATCACCTCACAGCATAATCTACCAGATTACATCTGAAATTTAAAAACTGAGTAATTAATTATTTGGTTAACCTGTCCATTTTAGATAGCCATATGGATTATTAAGATATTTTTTTCTCACAAAATGTCTTTGGTTTCCTTTAAAATTATGTCCTTCATTCTCCAATTCATCTTTACCAAGGGAGTGACGATTTCTTGTATCCCGTGCAGTGCAGCATCCAGCTATACTATCCTGAAAACTCCTGTCCCATCGTGGCTTCAGAAAAGCAGGACGGTGCAAAGACTGCTTGGCAGTGATGTAGACACTGAAGAGGTCATGTTTGACAATTATTTTTGCCCTTCCAGTCTCTGAGCTCATGGATTATTTACTAGTGCTTTACAATTGCTAGATCAGGTCATATAATTCTCTCTCCAGTTTTCATGGTTGGTAAGATAACTCTGTTATAGCTTCATTCATTTAAGCCACAGTAATTTTACATGCACAATTTACATGGGACAGAGCAATCTGTAAATCTTCCCAGCCCCACACTGGCCCAGGTAAGTTCTTACAGCATCAGATTTATTTCTTTCTTCTGGATCATACTTATTGGCACAGAAGTGTGTGGTAATATCTTCCATCATAAAGAAGGAAAGAAAGATTGGAAGAATGGAAAGAAGGAAGGAAGGGAGGGGTTGGAGGGAGTAAGAGGGAGAGAGGAAAGGAGGGAAGGAGGGAAGGAGGGAAGGAAGGAGAGGGAAAGGAAGGAATCTTGTGATTTCATATACCCCCTCTAGCTGTTCTCCATTTCTCTGGTTTCCTTTACAGTAAAACTCAATGGCGTTTCTTACTATTCCACTTAAAACTGTCTCCAATCAGAGCTCCATTCCTACTACACTATCAAAACTACTCCCTCCATATTGTTAAAAACAGTGATCATTACTCACCTAATCTAACCTCAGCCACATGTGATATAGTTGATCACTTTCTCCTTCGTTTTTTTTTAAATATCATATTGCATTATTCCAAAGGTTGAACACATTTAACCCATGAGGGAGAAACCCTACAGAAAGCAAGCAGAGTGTGGCTTCTCAGAGAGCTCAGAGAGCCCAGTGCCATGCCATCCACTGAGGGGGCAAGTGAGAGACAGAAGACTGAATGGTCCATTACGACACAATCTTGGGACCCAGAGAAACACTTAAAAAGCCAGTTGTTGTTGCTGTTGTTTTTAATCTCAAATAGTACCAACCCAAATTCCCTAGTTTTCTCAATGAAACAACTTGGAATTTAGGCCAACTAACTATATGAGTATATAGTGTCATACTTTTGTTACGGTACCTTGTGTCTTGCTGTGTTCAAAAGGCACAAAGGGTAGGCCTTGGGTAAGGTAGAACTGAGGGTAGTCAGGGTAGTTAGTTTCCTTTTTTCTTCTTCTAATTTCTAGTCAATGTATTTAAACTATTTAGGAAAAAAAACAAAAAAAACAGTTCACCCATTTCTCCCACCCCCCACCAATTGCCTCTATAAGCTTGGCTGTTTTTTGGTTTTGGGTTTTGGTTTTTTTTGGGGGGGAGGGGGAGTTTACTTTTTTAAGATTTCACATATAATGGAGATCATATGGCACTTGTCTTTCTCTGACTTATTTCACTTAGCATAATGCCCTCGAGGCCATCCATGTTGCAGAAAATGGCAAGATATTATTCTTTTTTATGGCTGAATAATATGTGATACTGTAAAAAAAATTAACATATATATTTTATATATATTCATTCATCTATCAATGGAAAATTAGTTTGTTCCCACACCTTGGTTATTGTAAACAATGCTGCACTGAACATGGGGGTGCATATCTCTTTACACATTAGTGTTTTCATTGTCTTTAAATAAATACCCAGAGGTAGAATTGCTGGGTCATATGGTAGTTCTACTTTTAATATTTGAAGAACCACCATAGTGTTTTCAATAGTGGTTGCATCAATTTACAGTCCAACCAACCATGCATGGGGTTCCCTATTTTTCACATCCTTGCCAACACTTTTTATTTTTGTCTATTTGATAACAGTCATTCTAACAGGTGTGAGATGATATCTCATTATAGTTTTGGCATATTTTCCTAATGGTTAATGATGTTAAGCATCTTTTCTTATACCTTTTGGCCATTTATATGTCTTCTTCAGAAAAATGTCTATTCAGAGCTTCTGCCCATTTTTTTGGAGGGGGGTGATATTTTGCTATGGAGTTGTGTGAGTTCTTTACATATTTTGGATATTAGCCCCTTAGATATATGATTTGTTTTCTCCCATTCAGTTGGTAGCCTTTTAATTTTTTTAATGGTTTCCTTTGCTGTGCAGAAGCTTTTTAGTTTGATGTAGTCCCACTTGTATATTTTTGCTTTTGTTCCTTTTGCTTGTGGTGTCAGATTCAAAAAATTATTGCCAAGACCTATGTCATGGAGTTTGCCATTTATGTATTTTTCTAGGACTTTTATGGTTTCAGGTATTATGTTCATATCTTTAATCCATTTTGAGTTAATTTTTGTGTATGGAGTAAGATAGTGGTCAAGTTTCATTCTTTTGCATGTGACTGCCCAGTTTTCCCAACACCACTTATTGAAGAGACTGTCCTTTCCCCCACTGTGTATTCTTTGCTTCTTTGCTGTAAATTAATTGACCATATATGAATGGGTTTGCTTCTGGGCCCTCTATTCTGTTCCATTCATCTATGTGTGTTTTATATCAATACCATACTGTTTTAATTGCTATAGCTTTGTAATATTATTTGAAATCAAGGAGCATGATACCCTAGCTTTATTCTTCTTTCTCAAGATTCCTTTGGCTATTCAGGGTCTTTAGTAATGTCATACAAATTTTCGGATTGTTTGTTCTATTTCTGCTCCTTCTTGAAATGCTTTATTTACAAACACATTCTCTTGGTTCTTCCCTCCCATTTTTCCCTATTTCTGCTTGAAATGCTTTATTTACAAACACATTCTCTTGGTTCTTCCCTCCCATTTTTCCCTCCAGCCTCACTTCCCACTCTTTCTCAGCCTCCTTTTTGGTCTCCTCCTCTTCTTCCCAACATCCAAGTATCAGAATGCCCCAAGGCTCCTGCCTGGGTGACCCCCTCTGATACCATGGCTTTAAACACCATCTGTACAATGAAGACTCCCACATGTGTATATCCAGCCTTGACCTCTCTCCTGAGCTGCAACTGCTTCCTCAACATCTCCACTTGATTTTCACCATCACTCACACCAATTCTTCTGTCAGGCTTCCTCATTTCAGTAAGTAATACATACCATTTCACCCAGGTTCTCTGGCTTAAAGCCTTGATATCATCTCAACTTCTCTTTTTCTCTCAAACCTCATGTTTAATTTATCACCAGATTCTCTTCATTCTTCTTGCATAATAAATCCCATATCCAATCATTTCTCAGCCTCCATTGTTACTACACTAATCCCAGCCACCATCATCTCTCTCATGGATTATTCAGTAGCTCCATTCAGTATCGTCACCTCCATTATTATCGCTCTACAGTTCATTCTCCATACAATGTGATCCATTTAAAATGCCAACTGGATTTGGCCACTCCTCTTCTTAGAATACTGCAAATTTTCCAAGTATATTTAAAATAAAATGAGAACTCTTCATCATGGTCTATAAAGACCCTGCAATATCTTGTCCCTACCTTTTGTCTTACAGATATCATCTCCTCACTTACTTTACTCCACATGGATCCTCTTTCATTTCCTCCATTACACGGAATCCATTTTTGCCTCAGGGCCTTTGCACTTGCTGTTCCCTCTTCCTTAGATGCTCTTTTCAGATATCTACATGGCTGACTTCTTGATAGTCAAGTCTAAAATCAAATGACATTACCAGTCCTCAAAAGGCTTCTCAATCATCCTCACTGCCTATACCTAATCCATCACTCTCTATTATATAATCCTGTTTTATCTTATTACTCTCACCAGTCTCTAGTGCACATGTTTACTCGTGTCTTCCTTGACTTCCCACTAAAATATTAAGTTCCTTGTGAGTAACAGGGACTTTACCTGTTTTGTTTGCCACTCTATCCTCAAGTCTAGAGCAATAACTGCAATTTAAATTTATTGAGTGGATGAATAATAAATATTTAGCTTGATGGACCATGGAATGTCCAAGTGGGTCGCTGAAAATTCATTCAAGAGGTGTGTCTTTGCCCTATGGGAAAGGTGAACAAAGACAGGAAGATGTAAAGAAATTGCGGAGTATGTGTTCACTTCCTAACTTCATTCACTCTGATTCTGTCAAGAGAGCATCTCCTGGGGGGCTCTATTAGGGAGTGTGATCATTTGCCTGGGGACGTAGCTCATGGCCTGTGGACCTGTGCTGGCTTCAGAGGTATTCCAGGTGTTTTTACACAGGCTTCTGTCCCTGGAACACTTCTAAGAACTTTCTAGTAATCCGCCACCTCTTTCTCTCATCTTTCCTCACAATTTCTGCCACCTCCTTTAGTCCCCAGCATTACTGGCTCAATATTGGTGGGCTTTTTGTTCACCTGGAATAGTGAATCTGAGGCTCTATGCAGCTGACTACACCTTCTGCTCCTGAACTAGAGGGAACTATGTGAGTCTGGAACCTTAAAATAGAATCATGGTACATGCATTAACCCGTCTTTCAGTCTGGGCAAATCGTCACCTTGTTGGTCCTCCCACAAACAAATGAAAGGCCTGGTGTGAAAGCAATCAAACAGTAAGAAACTCCTGAGAAATCAGTGCTGGGAAATTTCACCTTCTATTGACTCAACCACTGGTTATTGGTAACTCTAGGTGATCTCTAGTAAATAAAGGTGAGATTCTGAATGATTAGCATTTGCTGAGAGTGATGAGAGACAGAAGTTGGTTGTTCACATAGTTCTTCATCTCTTTCCTCTTTCTCTCATCAATGATTACGGAATAAATGTATCAGGAAGAAAAACCAGATTGAAAAATGAGCGAAAATATTTATTGGCGTTCTTATGAATGTGTTCTATCTTCTTTTTCTTTCTCATTCGACATGCTTAAGTAAAACTGTGAAATTTCCAGGTGGAAGGAAGCATATAACATCATACAAAAATATATGTTTCCCAATAGATTTCCCACTTGTGATCATGTACTTTAATGATTTCATGTAAATCTGTATGTGTTCATTTGCACTCAGTAAATGTTTGATAAATGTATAAACGGTTGAATGAGAAAATAAACTATTCATGAAACTTAAGGGAACCTTTTTTGTCAAAGTGGAATGACAAAATCGGATTTTAGGGAGTTACTGCTGTAAGGTGAAACATTTTTAATAGATAAACTCACTGAACAATTAACAGCCAGCTCTGACTGGTGTCTCATGTAGATAGTTAATTCATTCCACCATTTTATTATATTCTAATGTTCAATAAACTAGTTACTCACATTTTAAGCACTTAGAATTGATACTTTTAAAGACAGAAAATGAGAGATAAGAAGATGCAGCTCCCATTGAAGTCCAAAAGTTGTGGAACCCCAGGGCCACATCTAAGGAAGCCAGGATCAATCTAAGTCATAATATGCGAACTTAATCTCCAAAATTAAACCTTTGTTACCATATTTCAACTCATCCTACTTTAGAACAATAGTAGCTGTCAAAATCCTTCTTCTGGTAGTTACTCACTGATAAATTCTTATAGATAATTGATATTAGAAGTCTCAAGGCAAATAAAAGGACTGTTGAAAAACTCATTGATCTTGCCGTAGCTGCAGAAAGCATCAGTGAAAACATTATTAGATTGAACAGGGGTTTGATTTAATCATAGATTAGAGGGTAAATTTCTAAACTTTTGAAGCTAATGTCATGGAGAGCAGTTAAGTTTTTACTAAACCACTCTTGTTGTCATAAAATCCTAAACAAAGTTTGGATCCAGGAAAACAAGTTTTACGAATAGTATTTTATGAAAAATCACTTCATCTTTATCAGGATTCAAAATCATCTCCCTTAATGGACCCAAGTACATTTGAAGTTGCTAAATAGCATCTTCTTCCTTCATTGTACAAACTTTTATTAAATTCCTCTTCTGTGTCAGGCAACGTGCTCAGCCTTGCATAATGCTTTATCATGCATACAAATGCACCATCTCATTTGATCCTCCTAACAGCCTTTTGGGGTTACTGTTATTATTTCCACTTTATAGTCAAACAAACAGAGGCTTAGCGAACTTAAGTGCTGAAGATGAGTAAGTAAGAAATGGGACTCATTCTTAACCCACAGTTTCCCCATGGAATTGGATATCTTGCTTAAAACTATGCAAGTACTAAATCTTAAAATAAAATCTTCACCAGATTTTAAGTCTCCATAATACAGATTTTCCAAGTTCCTCTCTACCAATCAAAGCCCGAGACATTCCATAACAAAACCACAACCCTTCATAGCATGGTTTTTTGAGTTGTCCCTCTCTAAGTAAGACATGTTATTTTGGGCAGTCTCATGTGATGAAAGAGATAATGGGCTCTTTGGGCGGTAATAAAAACAAAATCACTACTTTGACAGTAAGTAAAATAGAAATTGAAACTTTAAAAAAATAGGATTTTCTGATTTCACAAATGAGCTGTCAAGAAACTTTGGGTTTAACTTCTCAGTGTTATTTTCTCTGTCACTTAAAATAATAACATGCCAATTTATGAAGTCCTTGGGGCTCATTTTAACATGTAAATGAACAACTCAAATTCTATTTGAAAACTTAGGCTTCCATATACAGGATCAACAATAGGGAAATATGGGAAGGAGGTATTCTGGTGTGGGTAGGTCCTCTAGCCCAAGGCAGCAGACTAGGATGGGCTGAAAGGAAGCCCAGCCAGCAGGGACCTCAGGGGCCCAAAGAAGAGCTGGGCCTTCAAGGTCACAGTTAATCAGGAAAGCCTGGGTGTTTGAGGCAGAACATCCCTAGGGAAGTGCTTTTTAGTTGTATAAGGGGTTTTATTTTTGTTGTTGTTGAGAGTGGAGATCAAAATAACATACGACCACTCAGTAGATACAAAGAGTAGAGATCTGAGGGAGAAGTCACATCCAATGGGGCAGTCATGAAAGCCTGTTCTGGCAGATTTGGCAAATGAATGAGGAGGAGAACAAGATGGCCAGCAGAGGGGAAGGACCACTGGCAATTCCTGAGCAGAAGAGTATCAAGAACAACAGCATCAAAGATTTTACCCTGTTTTCAAGATACGAAGCTAGCCCACCACAGATTCATGGATGCTGACGAAAGACACAACCTTCTGGGTTAGAGATGAAGGACTTTATACTCAGAATACAGCAAACAGCATGAGCATCAGCATATTTGCATCAATTCCTCTTGCTTCGAAGCACCCCAGGGCAATGTGGATGGACCCCCAAAAATGCCTGCACATTCAGTGGGTTGCACTATGGAAAAGGAACCCTGACCTCAGGAAACATGAATCTTTTATAAGGAACAGTAAACCTGCTGGCCCTTTGCTCTGAAGGAAGACTATGTCTATCTCCCAAAGCTGTTCACTATACAAATATGTTGAAAAGAAAGTTTGGGAAAAGAGCGATCCGTGCCTCTGTTGCAAGATATGTAGAAAAGCAAGAGACTCAGGGAGAATTCTCTCCCAACAAAGAGCTGCCTCCTGGGTGGTTCTACATCCAGTCCTTCAAATGTAGTCACTTAAACAAATGTGACCCAATGTATTTTGTAAAAAGCTGGACAAGGAGGAAAGAATCTCTTTCATGTTGGGCTCTCCAAAAGCAGACTTTGAGATAAAGATTCATATGTAAATGATGTATTAAAGAAATTGTCCCAGAACAATCCAGTAAAGGAATGGGGGACCCAACAGAGAAGCGGAGATTTCAGGTCAAGTTCTCTGATAGAAAGCTTGATCCTGAAGAAAAACTGGTGTGTAGATTATGCCTCAGATATGTCCGGATCTGACAAAAGAGATCTGGGCTCTCAAACTCCTGTCTCTTTTAGTCACTTCCTAAGGCCACGACAAGGAGATATAAACTCTCAGGCACTTATAGCTCTGTATGATTGCAGTTAAAGAAGTTCCAGCACCCTGCTGCCAGGTTGTTGGGAAAAGACCCAGCACTTCCAACTTGTCCTTTATGTGGGTAGAGTAAGCTCTGGACTCAGAAAACAACTCTCAGGAAAAGAGTCACAGAGCTGGCAGACGGAAGGTGGAGATTGAGAGCAATGAAATTTTAAAGGCTAAAAAGATAAATAAGTGGTTGCATTAAATATTTTGAGGTGGCTACTTAACTAGGTCTGAAAGATGAGTAAGAGTTCGCCAGCCAGAATACTAGCTCCAGGAGTGGGTGACAGAGGGACAGAGATGATGTCTTCGTTCTGGCTACTCTAATAAAATATAACAGACTGGGTGGCTCATAAAAGATAGAAATTTATTTCCAACAATTTTGGAGGCTAGAAGTCCAAGATCAGGGTGCCAGCATAGGTGGGTTCTGCTGAGAACCCTCTTTCAGTTTGCAGACTGCCAACTTCTTATTGTATCCTTACATGGTAGAGAGAGAGGGAGAGAGAAAGAGAGAGAGAGAGAGAGCTTTCCTATAAGGGCTCTAATCTCATTCCGGAGGACTCCACACTTGTGACCTCATCTAAACCCAATTGCTTCCCAAGGTCCTACCTCCTAATACCATCACATTGGGGGTTAGGGCTTCAACATGTGAATTTTACAGGGACACAAACATTCAGTCCATAACTGATGAGGAGTATCTCTATCCAAATCCAAAACACATACATATAGCCCTTTTTGGAAGCATGACCAGACAGCTGGGCAATGCCATAGATAATGCTGTGGCATATTTCTAAGGAGTGTTCAGGTCTTCCTGTGTTCATCCCCAATTCAGCCATGCAGAAGGAAAACAGCATGAGTAGAGGACCCTGATACTAGGGGATAAAGCATTCAATGGAATGTGTGAAAAGGTTAAAGGCTGTTACTGCTTTAATTCTCTCAAAAGTGATTAACACTTGTTAACAGGTATGAGGTGATATCTCATTGTGGTTCTGATTTGCATTTTCCTGATGATTAATCACATTGAGCATCTTTTTATGTACATGTTGGCCATCTGTATATCTTCTATGGAAAAATGTCTATTCAGATCTGCTTATTTTCTATTCAGATTTTTTTTTTTTTTTTTTTTTTTTGCTATTTAGTTGTATGAGTTCTTTACATATTTTGGATAGTAGCCCCTTATGAGACATATGATTTGCAATTATTTTCTCCCATTCAGTTGGTTGCCTTTTCATTTTGTTGATTGTTTCCTTTGCCATGAAAAAGATTCACTTGTTTATTTTTGCTTTTTTTTGCCATTGCTTTTTGTGTCAGATTAAAAAAATCATTGCCAAGACCTATGTCAAGGAGCTTACTGTCTGTTTTCTTCTAGGAATTTTATGGTGTTAGGTCTTATGTTCACTTCTTCAAATCTATTTTGAGTTAATTTTTGTATATGATATAAGATAATGGTGAAGTTTCATTCCTTTGCATGCGGCTGTCCAGTTTTCCCAACACCATTTATTGAAGAGACTGTCCTTTCCCCCATATTCTTTTCTCCTTTGCTGTAAAATAATTGACCTCATAGGCATGGGTTTATTTCTGGGCTCTCTATTCTGTGTCATTCATTTATGTTTTTATGCCAGTACCATATTCTTTTAATTACAATCTCTTTATAATATAGTTTGAAATCAGGAGTGTGGTGCCCCCTCTGTGTTCTTTTGTCTAAAGACTGCTTTAGCTATTCAGGGTCTTTTGTGGTTCCATACAAATTTTAAGACAGTTTGTTCTATTTCTGTGAAAAATGCCATTGGAATTTTGACGGGATTGAACTGAACGTCATTTGTGGTAATCTGTCTTGGTGTTTCCACTTCTCCCTATTCTATTGTTTTTCTCTTCTTCCTGCCTTGAACTCTGATAATAAGATGGAGATTTCCAAACCTTAATGCCAAGTAGGAATCAAGGGAACCACAACAAAGGGAACCGCAGAACTTCCCTGGAGCCCCTCAGAGGGAGCCGGGCTGGACCATATAGAAATTGCAGACTCTTTGTCCTGCTCTGGCCCAAGGTTTAAATTAAAATCATTCTGCTTTGTGCTCTTTGTTAAACTCACCTAGTCCTGCCCCATATATTCACATTCAGTATAAGCCAGGGTTCCAGCTAAAAACAGATGGTTCGTAGAGATAATATGTAATCAAGGACTTGGGAGCAAACACAGACACTTTGGCTTTACCATAGGAGATATGACTCCAAGCATCTCAGCCCTTCCCCCAACCAGTGTAAAAGTCACAAAGAAACAAGAGCCAAAGACCACACACTGTCCAGACCCCATCAACCTCACCACATGGCACAGTCTCAGGGGTGCTGCCAAAATAACTTCTCTAACTACAAACACCTTCTCTGTACCCTGAACTTTCACAATTCCTTTGTCCACAGAGGCACGACTCTGTAAGTCTTACCTGAAGTTTGCACCTCAACAGAAATGACCTTATTGAATGTGGATGAACAGATGTTTACCGTCAACATTTTCAACAAATATGTATTGATTACCTGTTATGTGCCAGATATGCCCTCTGTACTAATTATTCAGTGGTCAACAAAAGAAGCATGTTACTTGCCCTCATGGACTTTAGATGAGAGACAAATAATAAACAAATAAAGACATGATAAGAAATTATGGTAAGTGTTATGAAGAATAAGCATAGGATGTTGAGAGTGGTATTAGCAGTGGGTAAAAGAAGGTACTGAACTTCAAATTGGGTGATCAGGTCAGGTCTCCCTAACCAAGACCTGAAGGTTGGTAGGAGCCCACCAGTCCTCAGGTTGAGAAAGAACATTCACTGCAGAAGGAACCACGTATACAAAACATAAGCAAGAGAGAGCTTAGGGAGGAACAGAATAAAGAACAACATGGCTGAGAAACAACGAGCAAAAGGAGATAGACTAGGTAGGACGGGCTGTGGTAGAATCAGGATTTGTTCTGAATACATTATAATGTTTCAAGAGAATGCTGACATAATTCCATTTAGGTGGGTTTGTTGGTTTGTTTGTTTTGTTTTGTTTAATATACATTTCTCGCTGCTGAGCAGAGAATGGATTTAAAATGTGGGATGAGTAGGCATGAAATAATTGGGCATGAGGGGAAAGCAACTCCTCACTGTGACCTAGTCTAGGGCCATCAAAGAGAAGGTCCCCCTGCTTTCCCCATGCACCTGACATTGGTCACACCCAGGGAGAGTGTGTGGGTGGGACCAGAGGCAGCCCCTTTGCTTGTTGCCATTTCCAAAAGTAGACTTGGAATCACTCTGGGAGTCAAACACATAAATGCAATGCCAAAGTCAGCCATTTAGAAATGAATGAATAAAAGCTGACCAAATAGACACTACTTTATTATCTACAAATGAATCTCTGAATATATTTAGGTTTGCTATTGGGGGGAAAGCGTGCTAGTAATGCAACCAGAATTAGGGAATGGCTTTGACATTAGCAATTGCCCCACACTTGGTACAACATAAATTGTCAATAAATTGTTTTTCCACTGGGAGATTGTATTTTACATATACAACACTCATAATTTGTGTTTATTGAAAAGATTTAGACACTGGAAAGTTATTTATGTTTTTAATTTGTCTGCACCACTAAATAACATCCCACTTAGCTAGCAGTTCCTGGGCAGAGCATTTACTTCTGAAATACAGTATCCATGACCTGTTCTGGCCACCTCCACACTTGGTGTTCCTGATCCATAAAACCATAATCAATATGTTCAATAAATATTTATAGACTAGACAGATGAATGGGGGAATCCTTATATATTTTCTATTTATCAGAAGAATCAACCCAATACAGAACTCGCTTCACAATCTGTTATGCCATGTAATTAGCAGCATTGGTCCCCCTTTGTATTTCATGATTTTTACTTCACCGCAACTAAATGCCAATTTGACATCTTTAATATCATTGTGCATCCAGTATGCATTTTTCAAATCATGATTTTTTAAATTTATAAAGCATGTTTTTATTCTACATCAGCATTCACACAGGAGGCCCCTGAGAAAACTGATTTGTACTCACTTCCTTTCAAAACCTTTATTTGTAAAGAAGACAAACGTGTGCAGAACGCACTTATAGGACGTAAGGGCAGCTATATGGATAAACAAGGTCAAGTCCCATTTCAAAGGCCTTTCAGATGGGACACAACCCAGTGGTGACTAAAGCCTATTGATTTGGCCCATTAATATTTCTCCAAACCATCCCTATAGCCATGGCTCACTGTCACTTACCTGGACTATTGCAATAGTCTTCTGTCACTTTAAAAAGAAAGCTGTCTTTTTCTCCCTCTTCCCTTCACTTAAAACTAAAATATATTTTGAGAAAAGACAATATCATCAATCCAGGGCATAGGGATTTTAATAAATGGACTTTTGACATGTTACATCATAAATGAACCTTCCAAGTTTATAAGTGGTCCTTTGACAGGATGCATCATGTCAATCTATAGCTCAGAACCTTTCCTGATTTAATCCATAATTCATATAGTAATGGATACTGAAAATTCCATCACTTCCTTTCTTCTAGCAAGGGCAGCTCTGCTAGTGCAATTTGAGACTGATCATTTGGTGCTGTGTGGCTAAAACTGTGCAGTGTCCTCTGAATAAGCCAATCAGTGGACCCTCACCAAGTGTTTCTCAAACTTAGGGCATAACTGGACCACCTTACGACTTTGGCAGTACCTACTTACCTTTTGTACTATTAGCTGTTTATTTTTTACAAATTAAACAATCTCTTAACTTACTTATAAAGGCAATTTCATATTACTATCACAAACAGAAAACCAGTAGCAATTGTCATTAAAAGAAGCTTCCACAATTCCATAAAGGGCACAGCTCATTCACATAGCAGCAGAAAGAGAACCACAATTCAGGAAAGACTCAACCAGCCAACTCAATCACCTCCACTGATCAGGAAGGGAGCTAGGGAATAATAACAGGACATTATAGTCAATTCAACACTGGCTTGACTTAGCATAAATAATCTAAAATTAAATTGGGCATGTGACCCATATATCAAGAGGGTCTCCTGCGAGTCCCATGGTATCCGTGTTGGCCAGACCTCCCAGGCTAGTCTGGGCTTAGAAACATTTGTTTCATTGTCTGCTTTTTAATAGAATCAGATGGCTTTCTTGAAAAATTGAAATCCTGGGAGGATCAGGGGAAGAACAAGGAGAGAAAATAATGATTTTTGGTGAATAATATTAAAGATATGTAAAAGGAAGGAAAACACAAAGATATGGTAAGGAATCATAAAAGCAGAGCAGGTGCAGCCAGAAGACAACTTGGTAGCAATTACGCTCTGTGCTCCCAGAACAATTTTGGCCTAGTGCACAGGCACAAACTTGAAAATGCTATTCCTATAGAATAAAGATATAAAAATCTCCTGAAATGCTAACTGTCCTTAACTATGTAAACTAAATCAGAAAAACACACTTTTATTGATGAGAGGTATTCTTTTGTTTGGAAGGTCTGGACAGAGTCAGATTAAATTTCAGATGCTACGATTTTTTTGTTTTGTTTGGTTTTCACTTTGATGCTGCAGAATAATGGTAAATTAGGATAATTTTGATTATGACAAAGATATTAACAACAATTTTGGCATATTACTTATATAACTTCAATTCCTTTGATTGACATATATTAGGCTACTCAACAGTATCTTCAATTTTATCCATATCTCCTCAACTAGCCAAATTTCATTCTTCTCTTTTTATTTTGGTTTCTTTTATTCATTCTTCTACCCAGTGTGTGTTTGCTCCTTCAACTATGTTTACTGTTGGGAATACAGTAGACAAATGCATTCACCCACTTCACCTTCCATTTCTCATGCCAAAAGACCTGCAGTATGCCAAGCTTGAAGCCATGGTCTTCCTCCAGACAGTCATACTTCCTCCAGACAAATTCACTTACAAAAGAAGAGATGAGTTACAGAGTGTAACACTCTGCAGCCCAGGCACCACCACATGGGTACAAAGAATAGCTAGAGCCTGTCGAACTGGGGACTGAACCTCGCTATATAGCCCTTTAATTATTTCTGTCATTTCTGAGCTATGTGGCTCATAAAACTAGCCCTAGACTACTTGTTTTCTTGCTTGGAATTCCGATGGAATTTAATGAGAAGAACTCCAGTTTAAACACTGACAGCTCCTTGGCCACTGCCCACCATTGAATCCTGTTTAGAGGACATTTTTCAAAATGACTCAGAATAATCTCCTAAAATAAAGTATCCAATGAATAATATCAAGCTCATTTAAAATGAAGGCAACTTATGGAGCTTGTTTTTAGATTAGCAGTTAAAATGAATGTCTCATAACATAATTAGTGCTTTGAATTATGGGCCTTTCTTTGACTGAAGGATTGGGAAAATTTTTACTGGAAATAACTTTAATAACCACATCTAGACCAAAAGACCTATGGTCTTTTCAATATCTCAAGTGAAAATGAGATATTTTTCACTTTTGTTTATCCTAAGGAAACTTATTACCCTGGGACTTCACTTAAGAAATTATTAATATAGAGATTCAATCCTCAATCATACCAAAACGTTATGTACTTCAGTCAAATCAATTCAGCACATGTTTGAGTGCATACTTCTAATTGAAGCAGTGGAAAGAACAGAAAGATGCATAATAATATGTGGTTCCTGCCCTCAGGCTATTGATAGATTAAGTTTGCCAAATAAAATACAGGATGCTCAGTTAAATTTGAATTTCACATAGCAATGAATCATTTTTTTTAGTATAAGTAGGTCCCATGCAATATTTACAGCATACTTTTAACTTTTAAATTGCTGCTTGTTTATCTGAATTCAGATTTAACTAAGTGTCCTGTACTTTCATTTGCTAAATCTAAAAACTCTGCCTAGAGCAGAAGAATCATTTAGCAAATAGTTACTGAGTGCCCGCGGGATGCTGGTGACTGTTCTTGATGCTGAATGGTAAAAAAAAAGCAGATGAAAGTCCCTGGTTTCATGGACTTAAGAGTCTAACAATAAATGAGAAAATAAAGAGATAAGTACAAATACATGCTATGTATTACAAATACATACTACGAAGGGAGTGAGAAGGGAGCTCTATAGTGAATAATTTTGGAGGGGTGAACATCCACATTATATAAAGTTGTCACCTGCAGTATGGAGAGTTGCTAACCAGGGGAAGATTGAAGGGAAAGCTTTCCAGTTAGAAGCAACGTCATGTGTGAGGGCTCTGATGTAGGAGAAAGCTTACTATATCAAAATGCAGCATTGCACAATCCTCATTTCATTGCATGACTGTCCCTACATGAGAGGACAGTAGTCCCCCCAACACCTCCCAGTCATTGAGACAACAAAAACTCTCTCACACATTTTCAACCCTCCCTTCTCCTCACTGGCATGAGTAAGAGGAACCAGGGCCCAGTCACACCAAGCAATGTCGTCATGGGCCATGGGCCATGCTATGCCGTCAAGCTTTCAATGGGTGATTAAACAATAATTCTCTCAGTAATTAGAGACAAGAATCAAATGAGAAATGGGGCCACCTCAGCACTTGTTATCAGCCAAGTTCATGGCCTTCTAGGCAGCAAGTGTTCTGAGGCCAGAAGCAGATGAGCTCACAGTTGGCCCCATGGTTAGGGAAAGTCATTCCAGAGAATAAGAACACAAGATTTGAAGGATATATCTAGACAGAAAAGATGAGCAGAGAAAACAGGAAATTGTGGGAGCCCGGCTCATGGGCACAAAAGAATGTGTATCCACTTTCAGGGTTAAAACACACCAAGAAAGTCCTTTGCTCAACACATGAACGTGGCTGGATGTTCTGGGTGGGATGAGGCTGGTCACCCATGAGAACCCAAACTGAAGACAGAGAAGCAGGGCCACGTGTCCTTCTCCCCACCAATCTGCTCTCTCCCCGTGTGAAGCTGGGAAGGAGACCACCTGTGCACTTCACTATGGGATGTAAAGTAACAGGCACTACAAGCCAACTTAGCAAGTCCAATGTTAAAACCCCGGATGTATTGAAAAGATTCATGGAAAAGAGTGATATGCTTTGGTGTAGATAAGAAGTCCTGCTTTATGACAAGAGGTGTACTGACAGTACAACATGAGGCACTCAAGTCCCCAACGGATGTTTCCCCTTTGTCTCCTGATGCTCTCCATGTACCTTGGTCAGCTCACATCACTTGCTACTGTCCCAAACACATCTTACACCTGTGCTAATGTTGTTCCCTAGGCCAAGGAGGCTTTTTTCACTTGTCTGCCTGGAAAACTCCTATTCATCCTTCAAAGCTCAACTCAGATATTCCCTTCTCTGTGAAGTCTTCCTTGCTGCTTGAGCCCCACCTCCTAACACACCACCTCCATGCTCCGCCATAGACATCACACAGGCATGAATCCATAGCCTCCTGCTTACAGCCTCACAGAGCATCTTACATATTCCTCTAGAGCAATACTCATCATACTGTATTACCCAGTGAGCTGGCTACATCCTTCCTTCATTCAACTGTGAGCTCCTTACAGATTAAAACAATTCATCTTTGGTTCTGCATTAACACATACGAGACATATAATACCTATGTGCTCAATTAATATGGGAAGAAAGGGAGACGCAGAGAGAAGAAAAAAGAAGGGAAAGAAAATGAAATTGGGAGAGGAATAACTTTCCTATTGAATTTAACATCATTGAAAATTGCAAAAATCTCAATGAAACCTAATTTAAAGAACATATTGTCATTTAAAGGAATGCACAATTGTACGAAGATTCTCTTTAATATGCGAGAAATGTGTTGCCAATGAGTAGTCACGGGTCAGGGATTCTCCACCTAGAAATGAGTCTTAATCAGTGACTGCGCTAGAGAGAATACGGTAGGAAAGAGGAAAGTTTCTCTCCCACATGAATTTGGGGAATATAAGCATATACTCAGCACACAAAAAATTGGTTAGTCTCAGGAGTAAATTCCAATAAATTTATATTTGTTTGTTTTATAAATATTTTATAACAAATTTTTAAAATTCATATATTTTATTCATATTTTAAATTATAAGATACCTGTTTTTATGAGCAACACTGTTCTTAACCTATTTCTGATTATTTTCCCAGCTATGGTCTGCCATTATGAAAACAAGGGCTTAAAAGAAAACGAAGGAAAAATGTATAAAAATTTAATTTTTTATACCAATTAAATGTTGGGCTGTGTTATAAAAGATCACACACAGCACACTTCATGAATATAAAAATAATAATAATTTCATTTTTCATGCTGCACAATCAGAAGATGTTAATGATGAGGTAAAAAACGAAGTTGCCTAGTGAGGGTGAAGTTCAGGAGGTCTTATTAGTGGCTCCGTATTACAATCTAGAAACATCTTTATGTAGACTAATCATATTGCAGGTCCAGAGGAGATTTACAATCTGATTTGCCACAGAGAACTCCATGTAATCTTCGTTGAGGACTGACACCATTTTATCTTTGCACGATTCCCTGTTTCTCACACAAGTAATTCCGTCCTTTCTACATTGTCAGGTCTGACAGGCTGATTTAATCTGCAGGATTCTGAATGCCTCTGACCACTGCAGTGAGTCATTAACCTTGACTCACATAATTGAATTCAAGGTTGATTGCCTGTGACCCTCTGCGCTGAGGTCTTCTAAATGTACATATTCATTACGGGCGGCCTCACTAAACGGATTGCACAGGGAAAGCTGTAGCAGTCGGCCTGTTTGGTATGCAGGGGGCGAAGAGGGCACTAATTGCATGTTAGAGCTGAGGATTAGATTATGAAACGAGTGAGAAAATGAAGATAGATCCTCTGACACTGTCAGATTAGGGGCAGCAACGTGCGGGAATATGACATTGAAATTTACAGTGACATTAACAGAAAGAAAATTAGAAACAAATAGACATTGGATGTTGTTTTTTTTTTAAAATCTTCCTATTTTCTACCATCACATAATAAACAGGATATGGGGGCTAAAACATGTATCTTTTCTCATTTACATAACCACAGCAGAACAATGGAATTTTTTAGGTAGCTTTTTTGAAGACTAAGAAATCACATTGCAGCAGCACTTTAACATTGCGTGTTAAGTAATATATCTAGAACATGTTTAAATAATTGGCTTAACACACCAAATGCCATTTTGAATTGCCAAGGAAAGACATTCACACAACTTCAGTAAACCCAGAGAATATGCAAGTGATTAAGTGTGCAAAATTATTGTGAACAATTCTGTCACCTAATACTATAGGGTTCAATTCCGGTGAAAAGCAAGCTTATAAAAATATCACTGTCTCTACTTTTTTTATTGATTTTGTGTCGCTTCATAGTTAAAACAAGTACATATGTGTTCAAATCAAACAAGTCTTCCAGCATACAAGCAGATGCTTAAATTAATAGCAAACACTTCTACAAATCACATTTTCCGGAAGCAAATGTCCACACTGTTACAAACACAACAACTTGGCCAGAGGTGAAGCTGGGTATACCTTTCAGGGACCTTCTTCTTTTTTCTTTAGGTGTGAGATGCTGCTTGAGCAACATTTGCTCACATGTTTGCCAGTTGTTTTATAATGTATTTTAAAGGAAAATGACAGCATATCTTTCCTGACAACAAACACACAAAACTTAATGGCACAGGACATTTAAAAACAAGAAACAAAAGCCCTCAGTGTTCAATCACGGCTAGAAATGAGCGTTAAGTTGGATAAAAGTTAAAAAGATGCTATCGCTGGAGAAGACGAGTTCAGTTGTGTTTTGTCTTGCTTTTGCTTTGGTTTTGAAACAAGCCCACACACAGTATGGTCCCTGTGGTCCTGCAAGAAAACACTCTAGAAATGTTCTACAGCATTTTTAAACAGTTCCCTTGGTTTGCATTGATCTTTCAAAATGAAATTTATTTTTGCTACTTCAAGAAGCTCTAAGTAGAAGGGGAAGTAACTTCCACATAATTGTGCCTTATTAGGAAGTCCCTCCCAGTGTGAGCAAGGAAGCCATGATGGTAAAAAGAAGAAGCCATGGATGACTTCAACGCACTCAGGCTTTCAGAGGCTGCGTAGGTCCATGCACCTGCCTGAGACATTTAAATAATTACCTACCACATCTCCTCACTAGCTCAGTCAGTAGAGCATGAGACTCTTAAATGATTGCCTACCAATAGTTGTACTTTATGCCTGTCATCCAAATCTATTAAATACATAATTAAGTCAACTTTCAAGTGAACCAATATAATTTTGCCTTTTAATCAAAGGGAATAAGGAGTACTGGAGTCATGCTTGACACCTAGTGTCAAGACCCAGGTTCCAATACCAGCTCTGTTCCTTTTTAGCTGTGTGGCATTGGGCCAATCACTTTCCATCTCAGATAGGCATGCCTCAAAGTTTTTATGAAAATAGCTACAAAACATTCCATAATTCAAAGTATTACTAAGCTTACCAAAACTCTTTTCTCATTGCTAATTGGCTGAAATCTCAGAGAATGAGAGTAGATGCCACAAGGCCCCTTATGCCTCAGCTCTGGAACCCACACAACATTACTTCTGGCATACTCTACTGGTCAAAGAAAATACCAAGGCCAACCCAGTTTCAAGGGAGTAGAGAAATAGATTCCACTTCTTGATGGGAGAAGTAGCAAACTTACATTGCAAAGGGGCGTAGACACAGGGAGGCTTGATCCATTGAGGGCTATCATTATAACAATCTACCCACTAAAACATATATGGTTATAATGCTACATTAACGTAAAAGAAAATGCACTAATTCACTGATATTTACCTTATGTTTTCTGATGCTGCCAAGATTGAAGTTCCTTGCCATCCTCCCTGCCTTCCTATGTCTCATTCAGCGTGCGGATTGTTGACTTATGGTCACTAAACCAGGGAACTTGATGCTAGTTCTGATTCTGACAGGTGTCTGTGGAAGCTGATAGAGATCCCTCCTCCACCAGCTTTGCTATCAGCGTTTGGCACTGCACTATGGCACAATGATTAAGCACACCGAGTTTTATTAAAATTGGGAAGCATGGATTTAAATCCTAACTCCATCGATTACTAGCTAAGTAGCCTTGGGTAAATTACGTAATCTCACTATGACTCAGTATTCCCATGTGTAAAGGGGGACCAATGAAAGTAACTAACTCAGAGGGTAGTGGTAAAGATTAAAATAGTATAATGCTCAAAGCACCTAGCACAGTGCCTGACACACAGTATGTAGTTAACATGATAGCTGGTTTTTTTATTGCTGTTCTTGTTTTGTTTTATTTTTTCAGCCTTATTGAAGTATAATTGACATATGAGTATAACATTGTGTAAGTTTAAGGTACACAATGTGATGGCTTGATGTATGTATATGTTAAATGATTACCGCAATAAGGTTAGCTAACACATCCATCACCCAACATAGTTGTGTGTGTGCACATGTGGTGTGGTGAGAACTTTCAAGAGCTACACTCTTATCAACTTTCAAGTACAGGCATACCTTGGAGATATTGTGGGTTCAGTTCCAGACCACAGCAATAAAGCAAATATCATAATAAAGCGAGTCACACACATTTTTTGGTTTCCCAGTGCATATAAAAGCTATATTTATACTACACTGTAGTCTATTAAGTGTGCAATAGCATTATGTCTGAAAAAACAATGTATATACTTAATTTAAAAATGCTTCATTACTAAAAAATGCTAACCATCACCTGAGCCTTCTTCAGCAAGTTGTTATCTTTATGCTGTTGGAAGTCTTGCCTCTATCTTGATAAAAATAAAATACCTGTGAAGTGGAATAAAATGAGGTATGCCTGTATGTAATATAGTATTGTTAACTACAGTCTCCATGCTCTACATTAGATCCCCAGAACTTATTCATCTTATATCTGGAAGTTTGTACCATTTGATAACCTTCCCTCATTTCTACCACTCACCCAGGCTGCTCCTGGCAACCACCAATCGACTCTCTGTTCCTATGAGCTCAGTTATTTTTAGATTCCACATATAAGTTAGATCATACAATATTTGTCTTTCTCTTTCTGACTTATTTCACTTAACATACTGCCTTCAAGTTTCATTCACATTGTTTCAAATGGCAGGAATTCCTTCTTTTTATGGCCGAATAGTATTGTGTGTATATTTACATAGAAAACTGTGAGATAAATATACATATATATACCTAGTTTTTAATGTACATGACAGCTGTTATTAGTGGTGTTTTCCTGCATCTGGAACAAGCTTGGAGCATCATTCTGGAGAAGGTTTTTCAGTTCATCATCCAAGGATCTGAGACACAATCTGAGTTACTTTTTCCATAATTTAAAATATACTTTCACCAATCTTTTCATACTTATAAGACAGTTAATAACAGTGATATAAAAAACAGAGCTCCTGTACCTCTGAGCCGGCCCTAAAGCCAAAGGTGTTGAAATGCACCTGGCCCACTGAGCATCCACCCCTGTTCACATCAGACACAGCTTTTGTTGCAATTAGGAAATATACCTGTGTCCTAACTGAAAAATGACACTAGCTCTATATTTGCCCAACTAACAGCTTAGATCATCCACATTCATTCTGATCTTGCTTAGAGTGTCGCGTCTTCATCATATTGATCCCCCATCGTGATTGTTTGCTATTCGACTTCCTGTCAAGGCAGAATAAAAAATGTGAAAGTGTTTTAAAAACTATAAAGCACTGTACACACATGAGGTATATTGTTGTTATTATCTATTATTTAAGACGGCCTCATCTTCTCCTTGTATTGAACAGGGCAAAGCCCTGGTTTCCACTTTCCTGGCACTTCCACAGTCTCCACCAATCTCTATTTTGAAAATGAGTCATCCTGAATCCAACGTCAACAAGACTCATGAAAACAAAGAGACCAGCAAAATACTGATGAAAAGCAATTGTTGGGATTTTTAAGTTTTAAAGTTAATTGAAATGACAACATATGCATCATGTGTTACTATTCCCTTAACAGGCATAGAACAACTACTGAGATTCAATAAATGTTAATAACATTTAAGACAGCAAACAAAGAAGGCCTGGTGCCCATCTGGATTAAATAATGCTATCTTGGGTTTATCCAGCACCTACTCTAAACTTAAAGAGACTCAGAACACCTTATAAAATGTGTGTTCAAGGCCTGGGTCTCTGCCACTAGCCCTTAACCACTAGCCTGGAATGTATTAAGGAAGAAGAAAATGGTTCTGTCCACTCCCACTCCACCCACATCTTCACTCCCACACCAATCCTCTGTACCTCAAGAAAAGTCAGCTCTGGGCAGCCCCCTTTACACCATTCACAAGCATTCGGTTTGTCATCATGAATCACCAGCTACTTCTAATTTGTGTGGGGAGCTTTTTTCTATTTGTCATTGTTATTGTTTACTTTTTGTTTATTTGTATTATTTGGGGGGGTGAAAAAGGGGGAAACAGCAGCCAGAGGTTAATGGATAAGAGCCAATTATCCAGGTGGCTAAATTCAACAACAGCAAAAACAAAAAAAAACAAAAACAAACAAACAAACAAACAAAAACCACTAGTTTTCATGCTTTGACTAAAAATGACTTTTTCTCTCTACTTCTTTTCTAAGCAACTGTACACATGGATAAAATAAGGCAAAAAGGATGTTCTCGAACTCACTGAGTTATCATGTCACCCAGTGAGGGATAAGTTGCAAGCTAGAGAACAGGATCGCTGTCCTTTAGTAATTCACAATCTTGTGGGGAAACAGGACATCAAGGATTAAATAGCAGCTCAGGCGGCGTGTGATGAGAGCCCATGGTTGGGACAGGCATCGCATGCTACTGGCAAACCATGGAAGGAAAGTAGCACTAACGAGTGAGCCGTGGGAGAGCGGCCTGGGAAGGTGTGCCTGGAACGAGACTTTGAAAAAAGGGCAGGATGTAAGCAAGTAGAGGATGGGCGCGGGAGCGGAGGGCTTCTCACATAAGAAATAGAGCTACATATGTTTATATTTGTATATCTGTGAGGTGAGTTGCCCTAGAACAGAGAATTTTCAGAAAAGAGTAATGGGATATGAGATGTCATTTTTTAAAAACAACCCACCAAGAGATCATATTATCTCATTCAAAACTCACAACCTTCTGAGAGAGATAAGTGACACACTAAGAGATTAGATGATGTGTGCAAAGTCACCAGACGGTAAATGGCTGAAACAGGAGAAGAATTTAGGTTTTCTGACTCCCTCTGCCATAGGGTTGTTGTGAGTTTTCAGTGAGGTAACTAACTTTCATAAAGTGCTAAGAGCAGTGTCTGGCTCATAGTATGCCCTCAGGGAATGCTAACTATTGTTACTATTTTTATCATTGTTATTATTACAGATCTGACTGCAAGCTAAAGAGTCTGGACTCTGTCCTCTAAGCCTGCGTTTCCTAAACTTTGGACATTTGTATCCTGTCTTCCTCATTTTGCCACATCTGCCCTATTAGGATGCTTTCAGGGGCAAGTAGCAGAAAACAAGACAACGAAGAGAATGTATTGGCTCAAGTATCCGAAAATTCCAAAGCTATAGTTTGAGCGGGGTTCTGATTCCCTTTCTCTGCAGTTCTTTAGGCCCTGCCCTCCTTGATGTGCCTCCTTCATCCTGAGAACAGCTATCCTGTGGAGGGGAAAAATGAATGCCTCCCTCGGAAGGCTTCCCATTCACACAAAACTGTCTGGAAGGAATGAAAGAGTTGCATCCTTCAATCATTGAGAAAAATTCCTGAGTTTCACTCTGATTGGACCATCTTATGTCATGTGCCCGTACGTGGACCAATCACCGTGGAAAGGGATTGGGACTCCACTAACAGGCTTAAGCCGTCAAGATCTTTCCTAACCCATGCAATCAGCATGGCTACTCCAGGGTGGGAGACGAAGTAGGCTGGGGCAAGAACAAGTCCTATAGGACACTACCTATAATATCATTTTTTATTTAAAAAAATATTTTTCTTTAAAAGAACTCCCTTTTAAAAAATCATTCTCATTCTAAGCCTTAATATCTGTAAATCACAGGTATCTGTAACAACTGCTTTTTATTTAAAATAAATATAGAACTAAATTGTTGATCCAACTATAAATATTATCCCACTTATATCACTGGTAAAGGCTTATGTTCTGAGTTCAGTCTTCAGATTTTCATTCCAGAATTCTCTAGTCTCGAGCCCATATTAATATCCACAGGCACTTTTTCCATTCTTTTCAAGTAACATTTTCTATGCTCTGTCTGGTTGAGATGGAAAAAACAAAACACCCATCACACTGCAAAGCCAGAATAACTGTTGCCTAGTTGACTTTGCAAACAAAGGAGAAAACAAAACAAAACACCCATTACATTGTGAAGCCCAAGCCACTGTTGCCTGACTGACTGCATCCAGAGAGGTCCATGGATTAATGAGCTGGAGTCACTGGCAGAACCTCAAGCAACAGTGTGCAGACACCGTGGCCTGTGAAAAGAGGCTTGGCCAGCTTTGGCTTTATGGCTCCAGCCTTCTAATAAAAGCATTCCATAGGAAATGGCTGCTGGTGAAGATGACGGCAGGAAAGATAGTCAGGAAAATTGGGAGAGCTGGACCTGCAGGAAATTCTAAAACCATTACACCCATGTCATAAACTCTCCTACCAATAAGGCATAACGTTATAAACAGGCGGGAGCACATGATAAGAATAAGGAGCCCAGGAATTAAATTTACACCATTCATCTTGGTCATGGAGTCACTAGCAAACCACTTCTTTCTCTCTGTAACTGTCGGTAAGGATTGGCTAGAGTTTCCCAGGCCAATGCAAGCAGCCACAGCCCCACCCAGACAGTACTTTCTTTGAACTTCTAAGGAATTCTTTCTCTCTAGGGATACAAGTTGGAAAATCTACATCAAAGGGATAAGACAGCCAAACCCAGCCCTCACACCACAGGAAAGGGCAGATATGCCAGCTTTACCCTAGAGGAAGCATGCTTGGTGAACCAAACTCTAGGCTCAGAATCAAGAGATAGTATCCTGCCTCTCCTCTTAAGTGTCATTGGTATATCATCTTGCCTGCCGGACACTCACAGATTCTGTCTGTAAAACAGAATGTGGCATCATCTGAGTGAATACAGTATGAACTGAAGTATCAATAAGGAATCTTAAATATACAATGAGGCAAATTAATTTTATCATCAGAGACTATAGCCAAAAGTAGATTTTGAAGAAATATGTGAAAAGACACTTCCCTTTAACAAAGTATTTCAAAAGCTGGCAATAATATATTAAACCAAATTGACATCTTTCCTGTCATTCATGCAAATGCATGCACATACATACATCTACACACAGACACACACACATACACACACACACACACACACACACAACTGTTACCATGTCCTCTCTCATAACCACCCCGCATATCCTGCCTCAGGACTGGCTCTCACCGATGTCTTCCCAGAATGCCTGTAAGAGCATCTTCCCTGTCTTCCTACCTCTGGTTCGACTCCACTCCAAGCCAGCCTCCCTACTACTTCCAATGGAATCTTAATAAAATGTAAATATGATCCTGTCCTTTCCCTGCTTAAAACCCTAAACAGGTCCAAGAGTTCCAGAGAAAGTCAGAATTCCTTAGCCTAACACCACAGCCCTTTGTGAGATCCCCTGTTGTTCATCACTCCTCTCCCACTCATCCTCCACCCCATGCATGCACTCTTCCCTTTTGCCATATGAACTGCACAAAGTCGCATCCTGGTGTTAGGCCTACATCCTTCACACAAGCTGCCTTCTGCTAAGAATATTAGTTCTTACTTGTTTTTCAAAACTCAATTTCAAGAATCTCTCTCTCTCTCTCTCTCTCTCTCTCTCGCTCGCTCGCTCACACACACGTTTGGGTCTCTCTTCTTAGTGAGTCCCCACAATACTTCCCACATGCTTGTTCATGGCACCTACCACAGTGTCCCATAAGTGTTAACCAATTCTTCTTCTCTTTCATTAAACAAGCTCTTTGAAGGCAGAAATTTTTTTTCCAGTTGACATAGAAATTTACTACCTGGTCTAGCCTAGTATCTGGTATATGTCCAATAGATGTAGTTCTCTGGTCTAACCCGTATTTTATAGAGTGCCAGAGGGAGAAATTTGATGTCTTATTTTAACTATATTATTTAGTATGAGTTTGCTACCACTTCCTCAATATGAGGTGCCATTATTTTCAGTCATTCTTAACTAAAAAAGTGGGAGGTGTTTATTTCACAAGAAAAGGCAAAAATCTGGTGTTGACATTCACATACAATGGGATCTTACTCTAAATAAAAGTAAAACAAATGCCTAAGAACAGAGTAAATATTCTCTTGAAGACTTACAATGTGATGGTTAACATCACATGGGTTGGCAAAAGACATTTTAGTGACTTCTTGGGGCTCACAATTAGGACAAGTGCTAGATAACAAAATATAACTCACAGTCCATGAAACTTTCTTCTCACAGATTAGTCTCCTCAGACCCAAGTCTTCTTGCTCAAAGAAAGCCGGAGCAAAGCACTTTGAGATCTTAGGATGAAAGAACTCTGGAACTAGGAGGCACCGTTTGGATTCTCCTGCAACCATGTTGTGCCTTTGCTTCCACATGATTCCACTTTGGACTGATATCTGTCCCATCTTTCATGGATCCAGCATTGCTCCAGTTCTAGCCTCCAGACCTTCTAGAGATTCTGGGATATCCCCTGTGGACCTCCTTCTGAAGTCGCCTCATGTGCCAAACCAAGATAGTTCCAATATCAGCCTTGACAAGCAGCCCTAAATCTTTAAGACATCTGTAAACAGCTCTCAGAGCTTTTTGTCATCATTGTATTTTGTCCACAGGAAAGGGTAAGCACACTGAATATTGTTGTTGAGTTTTGTTTTATTTTTGAAGTCTTTTCTATGGTAGCCAATAGTGTTCACGGTTTAATCCCTTCGTGATTTTCCAAAATCTAAGCCATTAAGTCTCCTTTGGAAAACAACTGCTCTTAATACCTGCTGGATTTTCTTTAGTGGAAGTTAAGGTCAAAATCTGAATTCTAAATACAGAAAATCACCAGGTCAGTGAATTCTCAATGATATGTGGCATTTTCAGTCTCTGTTTCATCTGGTTCCATTCATGCAACTTATTCACATATTCATTCACTCAAGAAAGATTTATTGGGCAGCACTGCTCAGGAATTGTGTACTGCGGGTTATAGATACCCAGAGGGAATAAAGGCCTTCCCCGACCTTCATCAGCTTATGGCTTACTATAGAAATAGACATGCAAACAATTACAACATAACATCCTGCCTGACTACAGAGCAGGAACTAGGTATCATGGGAGCAGAAACAGAGGCCTGAATTTTGAGAGGAGGCAAAAGTAGGGTGAGGAAAGGGACCAGTTCAGAATTTCAGGAAAAGAATGATGCCTGAAGGATAAACAGATGCTGGACATGAGAGGAAGGGTAGAAAGGGTAAACCAGAGGAGAGAAAAGAGGGAACATGTGCAAAGGCCCAAGAGCGAAGGGTTCCAAGTAATTCTGCATTGCTTGAACAGAATGGCAGTAATGACACTGGGCATGTGGTGATGGGGTGAGTCACAAAGTGTTTGATAGATGCACAGAGTTTGATTCTCTCTGGCGGGAGATAGGAGCCGCTGGAGAATTTTGTGCTTGAAAATGACCCAAGGTGAACTTTGTGATAGAAATATTGCTCTGATGGCTGGATGGAGGGTGAACTGGAAGTAGAGGAGATTAAAGGCATAAAGTCAAAGGAGCTGCAGTCCTTGAAAGAGAAGACAAGGGCTGGAACAAAGGCAGCAGTGGGATTAAAGAAGAGAGGCCAGAATGGAGAGAGACTTAGAAATCAAAAAAGCACGTTCTTGTGATAGAGTAAATGCAGAGAGTCAGAAGAGGACCCATAAAAAGTTTACAAAGTGGAAATATCTGGACAGACAGCAGCCATATGAGGGAGTTGGTAAACATCACTTGGACCTGGCAATCTTTGGGAGAGGAAATTTAGGAGGGAGAAGTGCATCTCAACCCTCCTCTTCCTCACAAGTCAGAATTTCTTGAATCCTTTCCTGTCTTCACAAATACCAGGATTCAGCACCTGTACTTACCAAAACCCAGATCAATACATGTATGCATTTATCAATTATTTGTGCTAACAAATAACACAGGGTTTTTTTTGATCAGTATTTCCATGCTCTGCAAATTAACTCAGTTTAACTGAAGTTCCTTTCCTCCCAGTTCTCCTCTTTATTACAGGACACTGCTAAGAGGTGGACCCCATTGAAACATTTCAGTTATCTGAGGATGGCCATCTTGTCACTGGTTTTAAATACACATCATTCTTTGTCCTCATTAATCAGCGTGATTTAGCTTCCTTTTACAGCAACCCGTATAAACAGACAGGCAAATCTTATAAAGTTTGTGTGATCTTAAGTCTTTGAAATAGCGTAGAAAATTTGCTTTATTCTAGAACAACAACTAAATTTTAAATAACACCATTAGGAAGAAGGAATGTTATATGCCGTCTGGCACTCTTTTGTAACACTCCTACATAAAGAAATCAAACTATCTGATCCCAGAATTGTTCTGTTTCCTTGACCTCCCTAAAAGGGACAATAGTGCTAAAAATATTTTTTTTCCTTTTGTTGGGTAATTTTAATTTGTTGTTGCTGTTCAGAAGTAATGGTAAACCATAGCCACCAAATAGAGCAGGTAACATATTAAGTTTCAACTCACGGCGAGTAAAAACAAGGTACAAACCTTGAAGTGATATGTTCGTGGACAGGCCTACAATTATGGCAGGACATTATAAGTTAGATATATAAGCCCCAGATCTCAGAGCATTGGACCAATTCAGCTAGCATTCACCAAAATTCCTTTTTATTTCCTGGAAAAGTGGTGATTGCAAAAAGAAAATGCATAGATTTAGAGAGAGATGTCTAATTGTAATCCAGATCAAAGATTATTTTTAAATTGAAATTGGGCCTAAAAGAAGAATTTAAAGCTCTCCTTTGCTTTAAGCCAACTAAAACACATGCTAACTTTAATTGGCATTTTTATACGAATAGTTTTGGGTACAGAAATAGCATAATTTTGCATTGGCAAATTCCCTCTATATTCTTCTTTGATAATTTATCCTCTTGAAGGTATTTTTCAACTCTTACAATTTAAAATTTATTTAAAAGAGTAATTCTACCTTCCATACAAAAGACAGGCTTTCCATTTATAAACCCATTACCTAGAGGCACAATTAAAATGGAAACATTAAATAGAAATAAAACATAATTCTTTGGCTCTTTTCATCCACCAGCTGGCTCATTTCATAGACTCCCTCTTTGGTGAGTTCCAAATACATTAGTAGTTAGTCGATTACCTATTTGCATATCCTTCAAATTACAGAATTTAATTGTCCGACTTCCAATTCAGGTAATCCTAAATGTTTTCACTGTCTAAACAAAGCCTTTTTTGTGACTGTGAACTGGGACTTTAGATCACATTTCTTAATCAATGTTTTCTCCAGATAGATCTTCACATTCTCCAACCTTTAAGAATTGTTCGCCAAGCCCTCCTGTTCTCTGGCAGTGAGCCCATCTCAAAAATTCACCAGTCACTGGAAATTTCTCTTTAGCATCTCAGGGAAGTTTTTGAATTTTTAGGGACAAACTTATAATTAAAATGTCCCCTTTTTTTAGTGTAAGGAAGAGTAATGCTGATTGCTTCTACTTATTTTTATTATTAGGCACCTCGAGATGCCTCTGATGAGGTTGCACTGCAGTGATTTAAATGTGATGTTGAGATAGCTGGTTATGATTTTCTGATGTTTTTCTGCAACTCTAACCATATGTAATTTTGAATTAAATGAAAGTTAAGTACTAAAACATTTTGCCCAAAGGGAATTCGGATTCTCAATGTGCTTTTAATAACTGTTTGTAAAACATTTAGGAAAATCTATGGCAACACATTTAGGAAAAAAATCAAATTACTATTGCCTTAAGATGTTATTTTAGTGTCTAAACTTTATGGAACATCCTGTGTGGCCCAATTGTTGAACTAATCCAGTCAGTAATACTTTAGAACATATTGTATACATAGGACCTAAATTTAATATGTGCAATATTTTTTAATAATGCTTCTTAAAGATATTTCTTTAAAACTCACTGAAAATGTTGTGGATGGTGTAAAAGATGCCTCAACAAATATTTCTGGAAAATTGAAAAGAGAGTCTAATGAGAAAGCACTAAAATTAATTAGAGGAATCAGATTAAAAGCCATCCAACAACCACTTCTTTTTAAAAAGTATTAGAATTCCCAAGACATCTGAAAAATCTGAAATAAAGTATTATATGTACCCAGGGCCTAAGGTAAACAAATGCAATCTTCTGTGGAAGTTGGGACAATGGGAGAGGGCTTTCTGGAAAGTGAAATCTGCCAGTTGGTTGCATAGACATTGCTTCTGAAGGTGCAATTTGAAAAATGAACTCAAGTTGAAATGTGACCTGAATTTCCATTTTCTCTCACACACAGAAATGACTATGTACCTAATTTGGGAAAAATTCAAACCATAACCTTCAATGTACAGCTCAGAATCTGTGCTAAATGTGAATACCGGAATCACCTTTCATCCAGAAAGATGGTGTCCTTGAACCTACGCAGGAGATAATGAGCTTTCTTTTTCTCACATTTGTAATCCCTCACATAAAGCATTATTAGAATACAATCATCCCATAATACTGTTGTAGTCATTTATTTTGCTATTTATGCATGTTTTTATTTCCCTCTGTGGCCATGAAAACAATTACAGAAACTTGTAAAATTTATAATCCATATCTATCAAGAAATAAGTGAATTATGATGATCTAAAACAGAATGGCAGCTAAAGGGCTTTACTCTGAAAAGATCAGATTTTCTAAGTAACTGATATGTCAGAACCATCCCCAGTGAGGATATGACCAGAATTTTTATCCATCACTCATTAAATTATGACACTGTGTGACTCTATATAAGCCCTGACTGATACAGCATCCTTATTAAAGGGTTTATTAACAAATGATTAAGAATATGTGTATTCTGTTTGTACTTCACACACTTTTGTATTATTTGGATATTTTTAACAAGAATATATCAACTCAGGTTGATTGGAGTTCCTTTATCTCTTAGTTACATGACACATTTAAGTGTGTCCCTTGCCTTAAGTATTATTAATTGCTAAAGGTGGGTGATGAGTACATGTGGCTTCATTATACTATTCTCTCTGACTTTATGAGTTGTGGATTATTTGACAATATTCATAATAGAAACTTTTTTAAGGAATGTATCATTTTGGTCATTTAAAATATGCAGTTCTAGATTGGAAATCTGTTTTCTGCAATCTGTATAAGTTTGTAATTTGGTAATATACAAGTTGTTAATTGCAATTCCTTACTTTATTTTAGATCATGAAATTTGTATGAAATGCTTCCTTTCACATGCTTTGTATAATGAGAAAAATCAACAATACAATAATGAAAAACAAATTCCAAATAAAGTTGTTTACAAATATTGACATTTAATTGACTTGAAGCAGGAATCTAAAAAATGTACCCTGAGGGTGACTGAATTATCACCCAAGTCTTTAAAATCTCTTAAAATGGGTCATCTGGGGTGCAATTTTTCTTTCAATCATTACCATAACATGCCTGATTTCATTGAATTTTTTAAGACTCACTCTTTCTTAATAATAATAAGAAAAGCTAACACTTCCGGAGTCCCTAGTATGTAATGGGTATCTTACGAGCTTGACAATCATTACATCCTTCATTCTCATGAAACCATGGGGTGTTTTTACTGCTCACTTTACAGAGGAGAAAGCCAAGGTTAGAGGAGGATAACAATGGAAGGTCCCAGAGCAAATCAGTAACTGAGTTGGGATTTGCCCCTAGGCAGTCTGGCTCCAGCACCCATGCTCTTTGCCCAATCAAAGAAAAAAAAACAAGATAAAAATAAACCTAAATAATATGTGGTAAAGTGAGGCCAGACAACCTTAATAAAATATAGTGAAAATAAATAATTAGCAGACGTGAAGTGCTCTAAAAACGTATCATTTAAAGTACTTCTAGGTAGATCATCCCTTTGATCCTAACAGGACCACAAGGCAAGTGTGAGCCCCATATTACAGCCAGGAAGGGCCCTGAGAGCAGAGTGGCTTATGAATATTCATCAAGGACAGAGCCTGAATCTTATGAGTCCAAATCCAGACCTGATTCCACAACTTCCCAGCTAGCTCTAATGCATGGCTTTCAGAGTACACTTTTTCATTTCTTATTATCATTGTTTTGTCCTGCTTCTTCTCATATCTTTATAACCTGAAGTACTGAGTTTTGAAAAATCTATTTTAGGGACAGAAAAGAAAGCCCTTAGCCATTTTTGCATTTTCAAAGTCATTTGAGGTTCTGGTTTAAATGGTCTGGAGCGGGACTAGGAGAAGGGTGTCACTTTAAAGCTCAGGAACGGTTCTAATGGGCATCCAGGGTCGAGAAACCCCACTCTTGGTGGATTGCAGAAACCCAAGCTGCAAAGCTGACTCAAGCTAGGCTCTGGCACCATGCAGAACACAGAGAAACTCATCTTCACAGGCCCACACCTCAGGCCAAGGGGGCAAAACACTCAGGATAGACAAACGAAAGAGCAGAACACTAGCAAAAGTAAATCTGCCCTAGACTAAGAAATACAGGACATCCTCCAACCCCTCCACACTGTGGAGGGCGTGAAGGAGACAGGGAGCATTTCTAGGTGCTTGGAGGCAAATGCTTATAGGTGTCACTATAATGTCACTGAAATCGCATTATTGAGCTAATTCTAAATAGATACGCTTCATAGCCCTAAAAGGTGCTTGTTCCACTCTGCTACATGTGAAACTAGAGCATTTGTATGAAAAACGTAAACATCTCTGAAGAGAATTGAATGGTTTGCCAAAAGGGATTAGTCTTTCATTCCAGACAAGTGTCATTTCTTGGCTATTTGTCTAGTAAGAATTGGTTAGCAATGAGAGTTGGTATAAATTAATATATCTTCAGTACTAGCCCAACCAGCTAAAGGCACAACAGAGTAAGAACAGAGTAAGAGAAGGTAAAAAGGAAGGAAGTGGGCACTGAAAAGGGAGGAAGTGTACTACACACCCATCAGGATAGCTATAATAAAAAAAACGAACATACCAAATGTATTTGATATGAGGAGGATGCAGGGAAATTGGAATTCTCATATATTGCTCATGGGAATGTAGAATGGTACAGCCATTTCAGAAAACAGATTGAAAGTTTCTTCAAAAGTTAAACATACACTTTCCATATGACCCCACAATTCCACTCCTAGGTATATACCCGAAAGAAACGAAAACATATGTCAGCACAAAACTTTAAACATAAATATTCATAGCAGAACTATTAATAAGAGCCCAAAAGTGGAAGCCATCCAAATATCCAGCACCTGGTAAATGGTAAACAGCATGTATGCTTTTGACTGAATGTGTTCTCCCAAAATTCATGTGTGGAAACCTAATCCCCAGTTTGGCGGTGTTTGGAGGTGGGGCCTCTGCGAAGTGATTAGGTCATAATGGTGGAGACCTCATGAATGGGATTAGTGCCTGCATAAAAGAGACCCACACAGACCTCTCAGCCCTCTGACATGTGAGGACTCGGCGAAGACAGCCATCTAGGAACCAGGAAGCAGTCTTTCACCAGACACCAAATCTGTCTATGCCTTGATCTTGGACTCCCCAGCCTCCAGAATTGTGAGAAATAAATATCTGCTGTTTGTAAGTCTTCCAGCCTGTAGTACTTTGTTACAGCAGTCCTAACAGTGTAAGACAATGTGCTATATCCATATCATGGAATACTATTAAACAATATAAAGGAAGGAACAATTGATACACATGCATGGATGAATCTCAAAAGCATTACGAGAAGTGAAAGAAGCCAGACACAAAAGACTACATATTGTTTAATTCCATTCACATGAAATTTCTAGAAAAGGCAACACTATGGAGACAGACAGCAAATTGGTGGTTGCCTGAGGCTGAGAGTAGAAGCAGGAATTAACTACAGAAAAACACGAGAGAACATTTTAGAGTGATAGAATTATTTTAAATTTGGATTGTGATGATGGTTGCATAATTGCATAAATTTACTAAAAGTCATTAAACCATACATTTACAATAGATGGATTGTATGGTATATAAATTATACTTCAATAAAGCTGTTAAAAGTAGAACTCAAAGATAAGAGAAGCAAAGAATCAGAAGTATGGAGAAGGTAAGAACGTTCATGGAATAGGAAAAAAGAAAAAGACATGCACAAATTCACTAAGAAGCCATATCACCACAGATTGTGGAAGCAGGTAGAGTGCTTCCTTGCCTTCTGTGTTTTATCCTTTGTGTTTATATTTTAGACTCAACTTGTGCAGTGCAAGAGTTTACAGAATTTTAAAAATATTTGGTATGAACGACACATTTTCAAATGCTGTAACAGCCAAGGAAATAGGTGAAGGAGAACATCACATCTGTACTTGCCACTCACTGCTTCTTTGACTGTCACAATGCCCTCGGCACTTGGTTTCTTGATTTAAGTCATATGTTATATTGCCTTTCCACCAAGTGAATTATACCAAAGTTTTACAGCATTTTCAGTAGCTTGCCGTACCTGTGAAGTCAAGTTGAATTGCTGTCTCTTGACATTGTTGAGTACCATTTCTCATGATTTGAAGAAAATATCTCCCTTGCCTGCCACTTTTGTGTGTCACTTTCTCCCTGTACCCAAATCTCCTCTCATTTCTTTTGTCTCTGGGAAATTTTTTGAGAAATGAGGAGTGAAAATATAAATTATAAAAACTTATGCTCTGTGTTAACAAACAAAATTTTTCCTTCTGTTCATGAAAAGAAGGACAATGGCAGCCCGAACAACACAAGGTGGGGGAGGACACAACTCTTTCTCCCGTTGCTTTATTCTTCCTTTGGTTCAATCTCCACTATTGCTCACCTGCCATGTTTCTGCCTGGCAGGCCTGCCTGTGAATTATCTACCCCCAAGGTTCTGTGCTTGATATTTCTTGCAATGTACATGTGGTATTGTTGTCAATGATGTACAGCACAGGAAACACGATGTTTTAAGTTTGCCACTCAGAGCTTCACATGATTCTTTCTGCTTTTAAAAAACAAATGCATCTAAGATAAATTGAAGAACATTTTGATACCTGATATTTGGGACCAGTCATATTGGAAAATTTATTTGTCAGTTGCTGAAAATGTAACTATGTTCTATGTGCCACTGACCTAAGGACTTGCACACAGAAATAAATTGGAAATGCAAATTTTTTTTAAAAAAGGAAAGTAAGGATATAAAAAGTTATCTCAAAAGTCTTTCCAATGACAAGGCTAGGAGGCCTTGGGAATCTGGCTGTGTTCTAGTGCACAACCCATCTTGCATTCTGCAGCAATTCAGGGAGCTGAAAGGTGCACTGTTAATGTGTGCCTCTGTTCGTTCAGAAAGTGCTTGATGACGACAGGATAGGATTTCTCAATCTCAGCACTACTGACCTGTTGGGTCAGATTATTCTGTTGTGTAGGATGTTTAGCAGCATCTCTGGTCACTACCCAGGAAATGTTAGTAGTTACTCTGTGAATTGTGACAACCAAAATTGTCCTCACATATTGCCAAATATCCCCTGTGGGACAAAGTCACTTCCAATTGAGAAACTGCGGCTACCTCCAGATTGAACCAGCAAACCCCAAGACACTGGAATCATGGCTAAACTGTGGACATAGAGCAGCCAGCCAAGTGCATTCCAGGGTCTCTACAGAGGGCTATGAGCCCAGAGCTAATCTTCTAATATAATCTAAAAGTATTTAAACACCCTGGGGGAAGACAGGGTATCATATCCTGTAGCAGTTGCCCAATTATCATACCTCACCACAAACACTTCTAAAATACTGAAATTTAGGCTCCTGCTGGGTCACTAAATTACCCATGAACTCTCAAGTAGCAAAGGTACGAACATCTACAGTAGTGACTTAAAAAAGGAAACAAGTGTCACATTTTAGCAATCGATAGATAAATGTTCCAACCTTCCCTAAATATCTGTTACAAGATATTGCTCAATCTAGTTGAGGTTTTTTGTGTTTTTTTTTTTAGAGAAATCTGGTCAAGCGGTACAAATGGTTAAAAAAAAAAAAAAAATTTAAAGATTTGACAGAAACAAAATATGTGAAACCCAGCAGCTTAGCAGACAAATGAAAGCTCTCCCTTGTGGGAGAAAATGGCTTTTGTTTCACTCACCCAAGATTAACATACAACTATTTTTAAAAATCTGTCCCCAAATGGTCATTTCTTTCCTCATGACAAAAGATCCTAAATAATTTTTTGTGGGGAAAAAAAGGTACTCTAATAACAAAAACCAGTTGCAGACGTTTTGTAATTCTTTTTAGAAAAAATAACCAAAGACACTAAGTCTAATTCACTGCAGCTGAAATTTCATTTACTAACTAACCACACTAATGAGCTGCTGCCCAGGGCTTCTAATTAGATTCACTGTATTTCTGTCACTGATATTAATTTCCTTACTTCAACTTCTAGAAAAAATTTCGATGTTTTCTAGATTTTTTTTTTAATCTGGGGGAAAAATCAAGGATTTCAAGAGTTTTAAACTAATTCTAATTTTTTTAACTGCTGCCATTTTACAGTGTAGCATATTTCTGAATTGGAAAAACGCATTGTTGACATTCATATACATGTCAATATTCATTTCATCAAGATGGCTGGTAAATTTGTATTTGAAACTGTTGTTCATTATACTATTTTTGTTCTGTATGTATGCTCTGGGGTTAAGTCAGAAGATTAAGTCCATATAGCCATCAAACCATATTCTTTAAATCAAAATTACATTCAAAGGACTTTCTGAAGATTAGCTTCTAGTTTTCTACTGGCTAATTCCATGATTTAAGACAAAATGTTGTTTTGCTACTATTTGATTATAGTTGTATTGCACTGAACTTCCTGCATTAGTCTCAGCGTGAAATTGAAAGGTGTACTTTTCAAATAAATTTATGTGCATCTTTTATTACATGACTGAATAAATAAACACAATGCGGGCAGCGCCTAGTTTATAAGCACCAGATTTGCAAAGAACCCATACATCTAAATGGCCACAGCTGCCCTACTCCACACCCAAGCCACGTGCTGTCCCTACTATGGAAGCAACTGTGGAAAAGCTCAGAACTTTTAGAAAGAATGTGGAATCCTAAACAGCGGGTCTAGAAAGATGACCCAGCAGGGAGCCTACATGGGGCCCACCCCTCCTCAAAAGGGTCTTCCACAGTACAATGCCAGAAGTTTTGTGTATCTCTTTATCAGTGTCTAATAGTCTTCAAGTTACAAATCTCTTTGAATTAACAAGCTTCTTTAAAATGCAAATGACTCCCAGAGAGGTAATTACATTCTTTAATTAATTAAGGCGGATTGCACCGCTCTTCATGCCTAACTACCATGATCCAGAATGAAGGATTACCAGGCAGTAGCAGCCGCTGAACAGTAGGAGCAGTACACAGCACAGCTGTCATGGTGCTGTGGCAAGAGCAGCAGAAAACACTGACTGTGCCAGGCCTTGTGCTTAGACCCCTGCATGGATTCCCTCTCAAAGTCCCTGGGGAAGAATTTTAGGGAGGCAGTGTAGTGGTTCTCCAAAGGTGGTCCCTAGGCCAGCAGTATCAGCATCATCTAGGGACTTGCTACAAATGCCAGTTCTCAGGCTCCATCCCAAACCTACTGATTCAGGAGGTGGGCCCAGCCGGCTGTTTTTTAACAAGCCATCCAGGCAAGTCTGATGCTTGCTAGAGTCTGAGAACCACTGCGCTACATACAGATTTGTAGAAAAAGGCCACACTCAAGCACACGTGCACACTAAATTAGTCAAAGATTCCAACTTGTTTATAAAATACAGACCCAAATCAGAATTTAAAATAAATCTAAGCAAAAAATACCCTGAGTTACCACCAAACAACTGAAAAACAAAGCATTGGAAATAGCCCATTCTGCATACTTAGTCATTCATTTATTTCCTTCAACATTTATGTATCATTTATGAGGTCTGACAATTAAGTTTGTGAACTTGTTGCAACGATGTTGTTCACCTTTTTTGATATCAGAGGGATTATTCATTATGAATTTGTACCAACTGGACAGTTAACCAAGTTTATTATTTGGAAGTGCTAAAAAGGCTGTGTGAAAAAGATAAAAACGACCTGAACTTTTCACCAACAATTCATGGTTCTTGCATTAGGACAATGCACCAACTCACACAGCACTGTTTGTGAGGGAGTTTTTAGCCAGTAAACAAATAACTGTATTGGAACACCCTCCCTGCTCACCTGATCTGTCTCCCTGTGACTTCTTTCTTTACCCGAAGATAAAGGAAATACTGAAAGGAAGACATTTTGATGACATTCAGGACATCAAGGGTAACACAATGACAGCTCTAATGGCCATTCCAGAAAAAGAGTTCCAAAGTTGCTTTGAAGGGTGGACTAGGCGCTGGCATCAGTGCATAGCTTCCCAAGGGGAGTACTTGGAAGGTGACCATAGTGATATTCAGCAATGAGGTATGTAGCACTTTTTCTAGGATGAGTTCGCAGACTTAATTGTCTGACCTCATATGCTGGCATTTCTCATGATCCTGCCCTGGTTATTCCCAGGTTGAGCTTTCAGATGGACTCTCCACACTGCTCTGTCTTTCAGGAGACTGACCCCCATGGCACCTTGGCCCTCTGGCTTCTGATTGGGTTCCACAAATGGGAGGAGTCTGAGTAGGTATCACTCCATCCCTCCATGCTGTGCCAGCTTGGCAATAGTTGTGGTCCTTTACCTACAGCCACAGCTCCTGGAAGACAACCCCTCCCCCATGGCTACAGCTCTCACTGAGGTCTGATAACAGATGGCTCCCCTTACTGCTTCTAAGGGTGCTAACAGCTTTCCCTGTTCCCAGTCACTGGGTACTTCACCATCTCTTGGTGATTCCCCACATCCTGCCCACACCTTCGTAAGTAGCCCCACCATTAAAGTGTCCCCAGAGTGGGAAGTCTGTTTCCTGCTTAGATCCTGAGTGATTCAGACCACAGCCATAGATTTATAAGCATGGTGCTTTCTACCAGATCCCTATTAGCTCTTATGCATCTTCTCTCAATGCACCAGTTTGCATCATGCTTCCAACTGCAGAAGTCCTATCACTCCATGAAGACTATGTGAGTAATTCACGTAAAACACTTTGTATAGTAAGTGCTCAATGAGTATCAAATGAAGTTATTGTTGTCATCACTGGTGTTATTGGTAAATTAATACTTATTATTAGAACTAAAACAATGGACATAAGTTAGAGGAAGGCAGATTTTGAATTAACAAAAATGAGCTTTTCTGATAATTACAGGGTCCAGCAATGAAATGACCAGCCTTATAAACAGAATTTATAAACTACTTTCTTTCTCTTATATCATTTTCACAATGACCCTATGATGTAAGTGTATTATTATTCTCTTTCTTTAAAATGATATTGCTCTTTTATTTTAAAGATTTTATTGGGGGAGGGGAGCAGGACTTTATTGGGAAACAGTGTGTACTTCCAGGCCTTTTTTCCAAGTCAAGTTGTTGTCCTTTCAGTCTTAGTTGTGGAGGGTGCAGCTCAGCTCCTCCAGGTCCAGTTCCCATTTCTAGTTGCAGGGGTCACAGCCCACCATCCCTTGCAGGACTCGAACCGGCAACCTTGTGGTTGAGAGGATGTGCTCCAACAAACTGAGCCATCCAGGAGCTCAGCGGAAGCTCAGTTCAAGGTGCCATGTTCAATCTCAGTTGCAGGGGGTGGAGCCCACCATCCCTTGCGGGAGTCGAGGAATCGAACCAGCAACCTTTTGCCGTTTTTGTAGTGGTTGAGAGTCCACTGGCCCATGTGGGAATCGAACCAGCAGCCTTCGGAGTTAGGAGCATGGAGCTCTAACCGACTGAGCCACCAGGCCGGCCCCATATTATTAGTCTCTTTTTCAGATGTGGGTACTGAGACTTACAGAGCTTATAATGGCTAACCCAACAGCAGAGCTACTGAGTATTAGAGCCAACATTGGCATCTTGCTGTAGGGCCAGCTTCTGCCCACAGTACCCATCTGGAATTTACAAAGGGCAGATGATTAGGAAGTAGTGTGAGGAGAAACACGGGCTGTCCAGGCAGTCCACTATACATGGGTGGCACCCCTCATTCTCCTGGCCCGTCTGCCCACCTGCATCATCGTCAGATGTGCTCTGGTTTGCTACATTATAAAATCTTGCTCTGGCAAGAAAAGGGAAAATAACATGGAGGTAGGTTAATGCTTCAATAGATTACCAAGTGTATGATGACACAGGCTAGGAAGGAGTAAAGGCACTGAAGGGGAAGTATGTGATAGAGTCATGATGAAATATATACTTCTTAAATATTTGACCAGTGCTGAGAGCCACCTGGGAGAGAATGAGTAATCCATGACACGCAATCCAGCAGAGTGGAGAAGGAGGGAGTGCATACAGCAGCAGTAACCCAGGGCCTCTTTTCATCTCCAATCTTTCTAAACAACAGTAGAAAAGAGCTTCATGGGTAATGATGCAAACTTGATTGAGTGGGTTGTCCTTCAGTTGGCTGATCCTCTATACTGGATTTCCAAATGTTATCAAGGGTCTCAGACATTAGGGTGCATTTCATGAAATTTATGCTTGATGAAAAATTATCAAGAATGGCAATAGTCTTATAAACACATGATATTGGGGGAAAGTCTTGGTGCTCAACCTAACATTTGATTTTTTTAAGTGTTCAATAAACATTTTTTTTTAGTAAAGTAAGTGATGTAAGTCCTAACATTTGATTTTGTTAATATAAATAATATATTAACAAGTAAACAATTTGGACTTGATCCAAACCACTCTATTGTAAGTGCTTTGCTAAAACTTACCAATGGTATTTACTTCTATAAATAACAGCTATAATTGGAACAGTTTTCTAGATACATCAGTTTATATCTTATGACAAATACCCATTTAAAGATCTTTATCATTGCAAGCATTTTAGAGGAACCTTTGAATTAGATGGTGGGGGAGTGATGTCTCACTACCCCTAGTGTGGGATGGAAGAAAGAGTTCAGAATTCAAACCTGAGCTAGATCTTGAAGGATGTGTAAGATTGGAGCAGGTAGAATGGAGAGAGATAAGGCCTTTCAGATTAGATGTGGGAAATGCTGGAAATAGAGTCTGAGGCAGTCTGGATTCTGGAAAAGTTTTCAGGAACTTAGTCCACCTCAAGCTGTCATATTCCCATCTAAGTATGTGAAGCCTGGATAGAGACTTCAATGGAGGCCAAGTGGGGTGGTAGAAAGAGCATAGTGTCCAGACTAAGACACACCTGGCTTCAAGTTCCGGCACCTCCACCTAATAGTTAAATGCCCTTGAGAAAATTGCTCAACCTTTGTGGGTCTGTTTCCTCATCTGCAAAGTGGGAGTAATAATATCTTTCTTGTGAAGCTCTTGAGAATTAAATGAGGTGATGTGTGTGATAAGCCCAGTACAGTGCTGGGCAAAAAGTCCTCAGTGTATTATGGGAACAGTTATTATTTTCTGAACACCTCAAGGATGGCTAATGAAAAAGTGCAGGATTCTTGAGAGATTTATTTCTCCTGTGCGTTGCCTAGTTGACGTTTACTTCAATGTTGAGCTTTATATTAAGTTGAAAGGATGTGATCTATAATATACGAGTCAGGCATCCCTGGGTTCAAATCTTAGCTCACTATTTGTGCCCTTAGGAAAGTCAGATGACCTGTGAATAGATTTCCTCTTCTGTAAAATGGGAATAATAAGTACCTTGTAAGACTAGCATAAGATTTGGGGAGAGTGTATATAAAGTGAATAGCATACACTACGTGCTTAATAAATAACAGCCACTGTTATTGTTATTCTCTCTGCATTTTGTCCTGTTCATCTCAAGTTTATGTCATATTCTTAGCAATGAAAGAAACTTTCCCAAGAATAGTGCCCCTTTCCACCCACTTGGAACAACACCTAAGATTTACATAGTGTTTTAACCTTCACAATATATACTCAAATATATGATTGCATTTAATCTTAACAACAAAGTTTAAAGGCAGAAGTTGCCCCATTTTACAGATGTGTATGTCCTTTTGGAACAAGACTAACTGGACTGCCCATGGTCACTCAGCCAGCAAGGGGCAGGAAGCTGGCACTGAGCCAGTTCTTCTGTTAGCAAAGCTCACAGCCTTTCAGCTCTCCAGTGGCATCTTGCCTCTGTATCTTGCTGTCTCCACCAATCGGAGGAAAATGTTCTTTGGCATCTGAGTGATCACTAATGATGCATTTACCATGAGGAGAAGACAAGGCTAGAATTTCTCACTTGATGAGTCTATTCATCAATGAGAACTCTAGCTTTCAATCCGTTTCTATACCAAATAACAATACTTCAGTTCAGACACGAGGTTCTCAAAATGTAGACTTTTGTGTGTTAGCATCTACTTTTAAATTTCCCACCTAGCTGGCATTGTTATTCTGTTTGTGAGCATCCATCAGCAGGTGTGTGTGCTGCTGTCATGTCAACTAGAAGCTCTTCAAAGCAAAGACCATATCCATTCGAGATTCCACATCCATATAATGTTTAACTGTGCCCAAAACAACAGTACATCATATGGCAACTCACAGGAGAAAAACAAACACATCTCCCAGGAAACTTGCACAGCCAAATTTGGGGGTGACCACATTTAGAACATAACAACAAAAACAACCATACAATATACTGAAGACATACTTTATGCCCAGCACTGTACTGGGCTCTTCACACACATTCACTCATTTAAACCTTAAGAGCCTCATGAAGATACTTTGCAGATGAGGAAACAGTCCTACATAGAGTAAGAAACTTGCTCAAAGGCATTTAACTACTAATGGAGATGCCAGGATTTGAAGCCAGGTGTTTCTTACTCTGGATGCTGTGCTCTTTCTACAACCCCATGTTGCCTCCCTTGAAGCCTCTACCCAGCCTTCTCATGATTGGATGGATGTGTGTTAAGGTAGAGGTGGACTAAGAAGTCCAGCAACCTCTATCAGAATTCAGACTGCCCCAGTCTCCATCACCAGCATTTCTCCTTCTGCAGTCATCAGCATTGCTAATCTAAAAGGTCTTCTCCCTCTCCATTCCACCTATTCAAAATCCTATATATCACTTCCCCAGGAAGCGTACTTTACCCACTCTCAGCCAAATCAATATCTTTTATCCTTGACCTACTAAATCATTCTTAGCTGAATCCATATCCTTTAACACTTAGTCATATACTAAGACATAGTCTTTTGCACATATCGCATGATGAGGTAGCATGATACACTGGAGTTCCACCCTGGTTTACCACTAACTAACATTATGACCTTGAGTAAGTCACTTAACCTTTCTGAGTCTTGGTTTTCTCATCTTCAAGTAAGAATTCTCCAGAGTTCTCTCTAGTTTTAAAAATACTGTTCCATGGCCGTAGTTCTTGACTCCTAAAGAAAAATGCAATTATTTTCAGTGTCTTATATTTTTGTTTTTGCCTGTAATATCAGACAGAGAGAAAGTACTGAATAAATTGTTGTTCATTGTTTGACTGATGGACTAAGATACAGGTACCAAATGATAAACAACAAATAATAGCATGAAGGATGGGACGTGTGAGACCTAATGTAAATATAGATCTAGATGGGGAGTCAGCAAAATAGGATAAAATTATTTCATCTATAATGAAAAACAAACTGAAAATGACTTATAAATAAGGCCCCCCAAATTGAGTATTTTCAATGGATAAGGCAAAAATGAACCACTGACCCAGAGTTCATAGCAAAAAGATCAGCATATTTCCTCATACAGATGAAAACCCACTTTTGTTATTTATAGGGGAAGAACACCAAACATTTCAAAAAATAACAGGTGTTTGCCACTTTTTAACATTCAACCAAAACTCAGATAAAATTTCTTTCTTTAGCTGGCTTCCATGTCAGTGTCTTCACAGTGAAAGATGATAGAAATTGTGTTAAAAAAGGAAGTTGTACACCTTAAGGTTACATGTTATATGTCAATTATATCTCAATTTAAAAAAAAATTTAAAGAATGGAAGAATGTACAGGTAATCAGAATCCAATCTTATTTTGAATAAAACCCCAATTTCTCATGCTGGTTCTCAAAAAGAAAGGTAAAGCTTGATTCTGTTACTCTCTGGGCTACTTCTGAAATTATTCATGAGTTCTGATCTTTCATTTTGTTCTTTTGGGTCAATAATCACTTTCATCTTGAACCCCACATGCGAGGTGCCATCAAATAGTAAGTGATGATGGATGTATTTACATGAATAAAGAAGTTAATGAGAAATTAGACTCTGGAACATTCCGGTAAATACTGGCATATCATAATTATCTGAAAATTCTTTTTTGTTTGTTTGTATCCATAATATAATATGTATGCAAAAAGAATAAGGAAAATAAGAGATAATAAGAGCAGTAAAAGCTTAGAGATCATCTATCTTTATATTTACTAACAATTTTTTCAAAATAAATGTGGCAAAATACGGTATTAAAAAAGGAAATATTTTCTAAAGCATTCTTTGAAGAATTTACCATCTTAATTTATAACATTGGGAGAGTAAAGATTAATAACAATTAATCCTTAATTTTTAAAAAGCTACCTAAATAGATTTTTAAATATTACCCTTTACAAAAATATCCTTATAAAAATATTATGAAAGCATTTTACATATTATCTTTTTTTATTGATATATAATTCACATACCATGAAATTCATCATTTTAAACTGTGCAACTCAATGGCTTTACTATATTCACAGACTTGTAGAACTCTGTGGTGGGTTGAATGGTGAAGCCTACAAAAGACAAGTCTGTCTGGAACCTGTGAATATGACCTTAAGATTGTTGTTCAGTTAGTTGCAGGTATAGCTAAAGATTTCGAGATGAAATCATCCTGGATTAACCAGGCAGGCCCTAAACCCAACGACAAGTATTCTTGCAAGTAGACATAAAGGAGGAGAAAGAAACACAGAGGGAAAGTGAGGTAAAGATGGAGGCAGAGATTGGAGTCATGTGTCCACAAACCAAGAAGGCCAAGAATTGCTGGCCATCAAAAAGGAGAGAAGTAGTAAACAGATTCTCCCTCAGAGCCTCCACAGAATGAACCAACACTGCTGACATCTTAATTTCAGACTTCGAGCCTCCAAAAACTGTGACAAAATAAATTTCTGTTGTGTTAAGCCTCCAAGTTTGTGGTTATCTGCTACACAGCCCTAGGAAACAAATACAAATCCTCACCATAATCTAATTCTAGAATATTTTCATCACCCCAAAAAAACCCATTAGCAGTCTTCACTATGTCATTACCTATGTATCTGCCTATTCTGGATATTGAATATAAATGGAATCATACAATATGTGGCCTTTTGTGACTGGTTTCACTTAACATAATATTTTCAAGGTTCATGCACATTGTAGCGTATATTATTACTTCAGTCCTTTTTTTTTTTTTTTTTGGCTGAATAATAGTCTATTATAGCCATATACCATGTTTTGTTTCTCTGTTCATCAAATGATGAACATTGGTATTGTTACCACTTTTTGTCTACTATGAATAGTGTTGCATTGATCATTTATGTACAAGTTTTTGTATGGATGTTTCAATTCTCTGTAGTATATTTGTATACCCAATTCTCTTGGGTTGGTAGATAGATAGATAGATAGATAGATAGATAGATAGATAGATAGATAGATAGATAGATAGATAGATGATAGATAGATAGATAGATAGCTAAAACAAATGTGTACACATTTTTAAAAAGGAAAACACTGTCTTAAACAGTTTTGAGCACTTCTTGTAATTGCAGAAGTCAAATATGACGTATTCATCTTTTGTTATTGGTATATATTGAGTATTACAATTTTAATACAGTTTTTCCCTTTCTTAAAATGTGTATACATTTTTTTGGTACTGTGTGTGTGTGTGTGTCCATTTCATCTTGGTTATCTTATTTGTTGCCATATAATTGTTCATAGTATTCCCTTATAACCCTCTTATTCCTGTCAGGTTGATAGTAATATCTTCTCTTTCATTCTTGATTTCAGTCATTTGAGTCTTTTCTTTTTTTTCTTGGTCAGTCTAATTTAATTTTTGTCAATTTTTGTTGATCTTTTCAAAGACCCAACTTTTGGTTTTGTTGATTCTCCCTATTGCTTTTCTATTTTTAATCTCATTATTTCCACTCTAATCTTTATTATTTCCTTTCTTATGCTTGTTTTGGGTTTCCCTTGTTCTTCTTTATCTAGTTTCTTAAGGTGAAAAGTGGGTTATTGATGTAAAATCTTTCTTTGTTAATATAGGCATTTACAGCAACAAATTCTTCTCCACGTATTACTTTAGCTGCTCTCCATAAGTTTTATATTATGCTTTTGTTATCAGAGTATTTTCTAGTTTATCTTGTGATTTCTCCTTTCACCCACTGATTATTTAGGAGTGTGTTGCGTGACTTCCACATATTTGTGAATTTCCCAAAGTTCCTTCTTTAATCATTCCTAATTTCACTCCATTGTAATCAGAGAAAACACCATATATGATTTCAGTCCTTTTAAATGTATTGATGTTTGTTTAATGGCCTAACATATCGCCTATCCTAAAGAATACTCCATTTGTGCTTGAGAAGAATGTGCATTCTGCTGAGTCTAGACAACTTACCATGTTGTTCAAGGCTTCTATTTCCTAGTTGATCTCTCTACTTTGCTATCTATTAGTGTTGTCAGCTGTCTATTTCTGCCTTTAATTCTATCATGCTTTTCTTCATTTGTGGGCTCTGTTGTTAAGTACATATACGTCTATAATTGTTGTGCGTGTTTTTTTTTTTTTGATGGATTGATCCTTTCATTATTATAAACTGTTTCTTTGTGTTTTGTAATAACTTTTGCCTTAAAGTCTATTTTGTCTGCTATTAATATAGCTACTCGAGCTCATTTTTGTCTATTGTTTCCATGATATATCTTTTTGTATCCTTTTCCTTTCAATCTAGTTGTCTTTAAATCTGAAAAGTGTCTCTTGCAAACAACATATAGCAGTATCATGTCTTTTTATCCATTTTGCCAGTCTCTGCCTTTTAATCGTTTACATTTAATATGATTATCAATAAGATAGGATTTATGTCTGCCATTTTGTTATTTGTCTTCTATATGTCTTATATCTTTTTTGTTACTTTATACATCCATTTCTGCCTTCCTTTGTATTAAATATTTTGTTTGGTTTTCAAGGATGAAATAAGGCAAGTTAAAATACCACAAAGCTCAATGTTTTACTAAGCTGTTTTTCTTGAATACTCCTTGAATTGTTGTAAACCTTTGATTAATTTCAAGAGTTTTGAAAAAAATTATTTTGACGGTTTTTGCCAATGTTCTCATTGATTTCTTGATTTTTGAAGAATGGCTTTTCAGAGATGTTTTATCTGCCATTTTTTGCTGATATCACTTATCTCTTACAATAACCTCATATGGAGACAAATAGGCCACAATCACTATTATTACTATTCCCACTCATTTATAGATGAAGAAAATAGGTGTATACATTTTCTATTGCTGCCATAACAAATTCCAGAAACTTAGCAGCTTAAAACAACACAAGTTTATTACCTTATAGGACTCTGACATGGGTCTCACCAGACTAATATCAAGGTGTTGGCAGGGCTGCATTCCTTTTTTGGAGTCTTTAAAAAAGAATCCACTTCCTTGTTCATTCAGGTTGTTGGCAGAATTCAGTTCCTTGCAGTTATAGCACTGAGTTCCCTGTTTCTTTACTGGCTGTTTTCAGCTTCTACAGGCCACCCACATTCTCTGGCATGTGGCCAGCACCCTCTATCTTCAAAGACAGCAATGGTGGGTCAAGCCCATTTCATACTTTAAATCTCTCCTGCCTTTTCTTCCAGGCTTAGATGTCTCTAACCTACCATTCTGCCTTCCTCTTTCACTTTTAAGAACGCTTTAATCCAAGATAATCTCCCTATTTTAATATTTGTAGCCTTAATGCCATCTGTAAATTTCCTTTTCTATTAGGACCAAGATATTTAGGTGGGGGCAAAGGGGGAGGACACAATTGTGCCACACTACAGCTCACAGAACTTATGTGACGAAGGTGGCAAGTAGCAGAACTGGAATTAAAGTATAGATCTCTGACTCCTTGTTCAGTGCTCCCTTCATCACATCTTTGATGCATAGTAATGTAACCAGCCAGACTGCCTGTATGATACCCTCAGGGATATTCTGGCCAACCTGCTACTTCTAAGTATACAAGTATAGAATGTTATAGTTTGAAGGAACCTCTGAGTCCAGCGTGAGAAAAATGAAGCCCAAGGGAGTTAGAGCCCCATCCTCAGCTCCTAGAAAACCCAGAACCACAACTCGGCCTCCTCTGACTTGTAGCTCATATGATTTTGCCACTACAAAATTCTTTCAGTTAAACATATATCCTCACAAGGTACATTGTCTACTCAAATTAACCTTATAATACTCAACTAACAGCCATTCAAAACTTGACCCATAAAACTTACATTATCCCTATACTGTCAACCACTTCCATCTATCCATGCCTTTGTAACTGCTTCTCACTTAAATTTTTGTGACTTAAATTTTGTTTTAAACTGTGCTTTCCATCTAAACACAGATTTTCATATAGACTTCACCCCACAAAAAGGATTAAAGAGGGAAAATTATACATATTCCATTTCTTTTCTGCGTGCTGATTGATTTCTGTGAAATCCCACCCAGAGCAAAGTTTCTCTTTGTGATTCGCCTAAATGACACCTCAAGTTACTTAAACCAGAGAGACAGAGAGACTGCTCACCTCACTGCTCCACACATGACCCTGAGTCAATCTTATAGATCCCATAGGCTTTGAGACGGAAAGTAGTGGGAGGGCCACTTAACTGAAGTTACTGCATTTAGACCTGTCATAACTAGATCATGTGACGCCTACAGTACAGACCATCCTCAGTCACCTGCACTCTCAGAACACAGGTGCATGGAACCCAGACACCATTGCCAATGGACTTCGGACTTATATGAATTTTCACACCCTGTTAATGCGTTTTGCTCTAGGCTAACAATAAAATCAATATTTAGAGAGCAGATGGCCCTGGTATCAGCCGCATCATCCACACTGAGGCTGCTCAGCCCCAGCCCTGCCCATCACACCTAGTCTGTCCCTGTGCTATCAGCTGGGGCTCATTTATGATTAGTTGTCTGCCTCATCACTTGCGTACCCCACAAAAATTGGTCAGATCTTGGACATTCTCCTCACCTCTCAGCAGATTTCTATGAAATCAGGATCAACAAACATGAAGCCAATGCCTTTCACGTAGGCCATTTCAAAATTTCTCTGTACCTTTGCTCAGTCTTGGTTTTTTTCTCTTATTCCTCAAAAGAACAGACATCTCCCTTCCTGTTCACAGCTAACTCTTCCACTTATAAGTTCACTTTATTCTCTTCCATTTCTCTTTTCCATAAATTTTACTTTTTCCATTAATCTCTACCTTGCCTCTGGCCCTTTTTCTTTTGCCTTTAAATCTGTTCAATTGTCCCTAAATAAATAAATAGCTACCCTGTGGTAACAAATTTCTCAAGGAGTAGACCAGATTCCTTTCTTTGTCCTTATACGCACCCCAATCTCTTATAATCTGGCTTCTATCTTCAGCTATTTTATTGACATTCCACATTTAGACATCAAAACTTACTTCCTAATCACCAAATCCAATGTTTTAATCCACTTTTCTTCTTCTCTCCTTTGCCTCACCTCCCCATCTAAGCAGTTGCCAATTCCTATGCATTCTCTCTCTTCAAAGTCCCTAATGTTTATTTCCTTTTTCCTTTTCCTACCACAACTATTTTATAGCCAAATATACACCATCCTCTTCAAACTGGAGTTTACTTTTCCTGTTTCTAACCATTGAAATGCTATCCCTGCTTTAAAATCTGTCAAGAGTAACAACTGACTGAAGATCAGGGCTGTGTCTTCCTTATTCTTGAATTCTCCACGAGCACCTACTATTACTATCGTAAGTGCATCACACATGAGGTGTTTAATCAAGGTCAGTAGACTGATGATCAGTCTGTTGACTAGTGTAAGGGGAGGTCTCCACAGAAATGCAAGAAAAATCTTCCTTTGCAAGGAAAAATTGTCCTGGGATGAGAAATCTGCTGTGGGACAGTCACATAGTGTACGAGGTCTGACCATTAAATTCGCGAACTCATCCTCTACCGTGCTTCCCCCAAAATAAGACTTGGCCAGACAATCAGCTCTAATGTGTCTTTTGGAGCAAAAATTAATATAAGACCCGGTATTATATTATATCATATCATATCATATCAAATCAAATTATACCCAATCTTATAGTAAAATAAGACCAGGTCTTCCATTAATTTTTGCTCCAAAAGATGCATTAGAGCTGATTGTCCGGTTAGGTCTTATTTTCGGGGAAACACGGTAGAAAAAGTGCTACATACCTCATTGTTGAATATCACTATGGTCACCTTTGAAGTACTCCCCTTGGGAAGCTCTGCACTGATGCCAGCACCTAGTCCACCCTTCAAAGCAATTTTGGAACTCTTTTTCTGGAATGGCCATCAGAGCTGTCATCGTATTACCCTTGATGTCCCGAATGTCATACAAATGTCTTCCTTTCAATATTTCCTATATCTTCAGGTAAAGAAAGAAGTCATTGGGGCCCAGATCACGTGAGTAGGGAGGGTGTTCCAATAGTTATTTGTTCACTGACTAAAACCTCCCTCACAGACAGTGCTGTGTGAGCTGGTGCATTGTCGTGATGCAAGAGCCATGAATTGTTGGTGAAAAGTTCAGGTCGTCTACCTTTTTCACGCAGCCTTTTCAGCACTTGCAAATAGTAAACTTGGCTAACTGTTTGTCCAGTTGGTACAAATTCATAATGAATAATCCCTCTGATATCAAAAAAGGTTAGTAATGTCATTGCAACAAGTTCGTGAACTTAATTGTCAGACCTTGCAGATTAAGAATCGTGTGGGTTTCAGCAGCAGCCTACTTTATTGCCCCCATGCCCAGAACATTCTTTTATCTCAATATGAAGCTGAATTTGGAGAATAGTTCCGAGTTTCAAATACTCCAAAAGATTTCCAAATGACACAAAAGCTAACTTTTTTGCTAGCATTACATCTTAAAAGTTGAAGACATTATTAACTAGCTTAGCACAGTACCATAGACAGCTGGAATAAATATAATTAAGCATTGGTTACAACATGGAAAAAGACTCCTCAGAGTCATATTTTTTCTGTATAGCATTTCTGTTTAGGCCACTGATTTGCCTCATGACTATTCTGTAAAGTAAGTGGAACCAAAGTGGCAAAAACATTGGAATTTGCACTACGGCAATTCTTCTGTATAAACAAGTTTATATAATCTAGCTTTGCAAGCCTGAGGATAGCCTGATTAAAAAAATAATAATAATAAGGTGGTCCTTAACTGAAAACATGTTTTTGTTATTTAGGATTGTTTTTATGGTTTGGCAATGAATTATTCAATGCCCAAAATAACATAATGAAAAAAAGGTGAACTTCTTTTTAAAGACACCTACATTTAGCATGTCCTGTAACTATGACCTCATAGCGCTATCATGTAACCCTATCAAGCACAAAGTTATTAGAAGACATCATCATGATATTCACCTGGTATTCATAATATCGATCCTGAACAATGTTTTAAAAACATGTTTAATAATAATCTGCAGACATTTAAACAAATAAATATTATTCCCCAAAAGTCACAATTACAATTACTTATTGGTCACACCAAAGCACTTAAGCTTAAGAAAAATCAGAGGAGACTGGAAAAATTTAATTTAGGTAGTGGAATAAAAGAAATGAATGTTTGCTTCTTCCCCTCATTTCCCTTTTATTAGGCCATCTTGGGCAATCGGTTTATAAAACTAACTGTTTCTGAGTTCTATAATTCCATTGCAGAACAAAAAGTAGGGAGGAAAGCTTCTTCTAGAAAAACGAAAAAAGGGTTAAAAATGATATAACTGTTGATAAGTTCTGAAAATGGAGTACATACAGAAAAATGTGGGTATTTCAAATTGGCAGAAATGTGTGAGTTTCAAGGTTTAAGGCCAAGTGCCAAGTCATTAGTGTCACTGAATGTGAAGGTCATTTATGAGCCATAATACTGGCACCTCCTCAACCACATGCACATAGTATTTTGGAGTCAACTGATGTATGGAAGGAATATGGACTTTAGAGTCAGACAGTCCAAGTGCAAATCTTGGCTCCATAACTTACAAGCTATGTGACCTTGAGCAGAGTTCGGGCTCTTCACCTGCACAAAGGATTTAATATCAACTTCAGGAGGTTGGTTGTTAGAATTAAATGAGATAATATATCAGGCGCCTAATGCAATTTCCTCTCCTTTTTGGAAAAGTGGTAGAACTGCAGACTGAGAAATGACAGCTCCCAGCATTAGAGGGTTAATAAAGAGAAGTTATTCTAAGCTGCTGGTTCAGGGATAGGCATCCTGTCCCAGACAGCCCATCAGTGCCACTAATGGGATTTAAAACAGTTGCTGCCTCTTCCTCAGTCGTGTAATGATTTCTGGACAGCCTGAGAGGCCCATTATCTACAGTCCCTACTTCTGCTCTGTCTGGCGATAATGACTTCTTAGCACAACAGCAGGGCCGCGGTCTTCCACTTCCTCTGCACCACAGAGCAAAGGACCCTTGTTGAAGTCAAAGACAAATTGTCACCCCACCACAGAGACCGATGGTCTGTGAAATGCTGCCCACCAACTGCCGCAAGAGCTTCTGGAGAGTTGTCCTCTACAGCAAGGGTGCCCTCTGAGGGGTTTCCTGGGAGTATGTGAATATGATAGATGAGTGCATTTCAGTGAGAAAGTGAGATCCCAGCATCCCCAGAGGGCCTCTGAGGTTGATACCCAGGTGCCAGGAACCTCCCCAGCCTCTGACTTGCTGTCTCATCCCACTCAGTTCTTACAAGCTGCCTGCAGGGTCCAAGGGCAGGGAAAAAACAAAAACAAAACAAAAACTAAAGTGTAAAAAAATGCCACAGAACTCTGATTTAAAAACTAATGCTCAGATGCAATAATTAACTAAGGTTCCCATTAAGATTTTTGCTTTAATTCTTTGTATTCTTTATCTTACTGTTTTTATCTTGTTATGAATGAGTCACCTCAAATTGGGTCTAGTACTAGGCAAGATATAAATCCTAAATAAATAAAACAAATAGGATAATAAATTAAGGGCTTCTACTAGGCTTGAGCAGATCCCAAAAGAATTCTTGGCATTAATCATGGAAGGAAACTCTCACCCATATTAAGGAATATATGAAATTTTCATTCCACAGTGTGATTTGTCAAATTAATTCTAATGTAGGACTCCAAATGAAAGGAAAAGATGTACTATGTTGTGGTTATAAAATAAAAGCAAATGAATTTTTAAAAACTGATGTGAAAGTAGAAGAAAAACATTTTCCTACAGTTAGACAGCTACCCAAAACTTTTTCTCAGCTGACTATTTAAGTCAAGGTAAATATCAAATTTATTAAATATTATCTCATGCTTTCATAAACAAGATGTTTCAAAAACATCTACCTGGTGAAACTGAAAGTCATACCAAATGCTGAACCAGGTTAAAATCATATTGGAAGGTAATCCCACATTATGTTTTAAGTACCCCAAATGTTCATTCCTATTACTCCATTTCTGGAAACCTGTCCTAAAGAAATAACTCCAAATTCAGGGGGAAAATATGCAGATAGACATAACAGGAAGAAAAAAAGAAAACAAGCTAAAAACGCCCTATTATAGGGAAATAGATACATGATGGTATACCTCTATGATGAAATAGCATTAATCATTAAAATTTTTAGTGACATCGGAAAAGATAACTGAAAATAAGCAGAATTTAAAGTGTGTATACAGTATAAGATCAACTATGTAAAACAGACAAAAGTATAAAAATTGCTAATAGTAGTTAGAGCAACAGACAATTTTAATTTTGTTGTACATATTTTTCCAAAATTTCCAAGTTGTTTACATGAGTATGCATTATATTTATAACGTGGAAATATAACATATCTTACGTAATATAAGAAAAAAGTGACTGATTGGCATAACCTGTGCAACCTTTGTCACCAGGCATCTGGATCCAGAAAAGGAGTGGCTCAGCAGAGGAGAGGGAAGTAAGCCAGGAATATGAGGGGTCTGGGTGAGAGGGCCACCCTGCTGGAGGACTGGCCCCAAAGTGCATGGTAAGCTACAAATCACTGGGTCCATCAGGGCAGGGTGAACTGAAGTGCAAGCCACAGATTCCAATTTGGTCATAGAGCTGCAACATTGCTCACAGCCCAACTATGACCAGAAAAGAAGCAATTGAAACTGACCAGAAATGACACAAATTACAGAATTAGCAGATGAAAACATTAAAAGTTATAACTACATTCCATGTTTTCTAGAAGCTACAAGAAAAGTTTAATAATTTAAATAGAAACGTGGAAGGTATAAAAAGGCTCCAGTCAAACTTCTAGAGATCAAAACTCCAATGTCTAAAAAGAAAAATAGTAGTATGGGATTAATAGCACATTAAACATTGCAGAAAAAAATGATTAGTGAACTTGAAGACATAGCAATAGAAGCTATCCAGAATGAAACTTAGAAAATAAAGGCTGCAAAAAGAAAACAAAACCAAAAAAAAAACAGAGCTTCAGTTAGCTGTGGAACAACTTTAAGTGGAATAATATACATGTAATTGAAGTCTCTAAAAACATAGATAAAAAGTGGGAGACAGAAAATAATATCTGCGGAAACAAGAATTGTTATTGTTAAAGACAGAGAGAGAGAAGGGAGATAGCAAATTTCTTGTTGGAAGTAAGGCAAGCCAAAAGAAAATGGAACAATATCTTTGATGTATTTTTTTTAAGTCAACCTGGAATTCTATACACAGCAAAAATATCTTTAAAAATAGAAAACAAATAAGAACTTTTTCAGACATACAGAAGCTGAAAGAATTTATCACCAACAACCCTTTAGGCAGAAGAAAATGATACGCGATGGAAGTATGGATCTACACAAAGGAAAGAAGAACACCAGTTATACAAGGATAGTATAAAAGACCTTTATTCTTACTTCTAAAGTTATTTAAAAGATAATTGACTGCCTAAAGCAAAAGGATAGCAATGTATTGTTAGATTATAACATACGTAGAAATAAAATGTAACATAAATAGCACAAAGTCCAGGAGGGGAGAAACCAAAGTATAGTGTTGCAAGTTTCTTATACTCTAGGTAAATTCTGGCATTCAATATGTGAAGTGTGGCATCTCTGACTTACTACTATAAACCCCAAAGCAATCACTAAAATAACTCAAAGAGTTATAGCTAATAAGCCCACAAGAAAGTTAAAACGGATTCATAAAAAATATTCAATCCAAATGGAGGCAAATAAAGACAATAAAGGAAAATAAAGAACAGATGAGAAAATAGAAAAAAAAAAGACAAGATGGTAAATTTAAGCCCAACTACGAGTATAGCAATAATCACATTAAATATAAATGGTCTAAATGCCCCAATTAAAAGACAGCAATTGTTAGATTCGATTTTTTAAAAGCAAGAGTCAAATACAAAGGCATAACAAGGATAAAAATAAAAGGATAGGGAAAATAGGCTACGCTAACACTGATTTGAAAATATTAGAATGGCTATATTAATATCAAACATAGTATATTTCTTGCTTTTTAGAGCGAAGAAAATTACCAGTGATAAAGAAGGTCACTTCATATTAATAAAAGAGTCAATTCATCAAGAGGATATAACAAGCCTAAAAGTTTATGCACCTAATGATGACAAGATTCGAAATGCGTGAAGCGAAAATGATAAAACTGCAAGGAGAACTAGACAAATCAACAATTATAAGCCAGGATTTTAACATTCTCTGTCAATAATTAATAGAAGTAAACAGAAAAATCACTAAGTATATAGAAGACTTGAAACAGGCTATCAACCAACTTGACATAATTAAAAATTATAAACCACTGCACACAACACCTATAGAATTATTTTCAAGTGAGCACAAAACAGTTACCAAGAGAGATCATAATCTGGGCCATAAATCAACTCTGAATAAATGTAAAAGGCTTCAAATTATATAAAGTATATTCCCTGAACAAAATGTTAAATTAGAATTAAAAACAAAAATATCTAGAAAATCTCAAATATTTGGAAACTAAATAACACACTTCCAAATAATCAATGACTCAAAGAAGAAGTGAAAAGGGAAGTTAGAAAGTATTTTGAAGTAAATGAAAATAAAATCATATATCAGAATTTGTGAAATGCAGCTAACATAATATTAAAAGAGAAATGTAGAGCACTAAATGTGTATTTTAGAGAAAAAGAATAGGCTCAAATTGATGACCTCATCTTCTACCTTAAGAAACTAAAAATAGAAAGGTAAATCAAACCCAAAGTGACCAGAAGAAGGCAAATAATAAAGATTAGAACAGAAATCAGTGAAATAGAAAAGAGAAAAACAATAGAGACAAATCAATATTTCTAATAGGCAAAAGTTTTAATCAGACATTTCTACAAATAAGATACATAAATGGCAAATAGCACATGAAAATATGATTAACATTGTAGTCATTAGAGAAATAAACATTAAAACCATAAAGAGATAGTACTACATATCTATTAGAATATATAAAATAAAAACAGACAATACTGAAAGTTGGCACAGATTTGGAGCAACTGGAATTCTCATACACTGATGGTGGGAATGTAAAATGGCACAGTTACTTTGGAAAAGAGTTTGGCAGTTTTTTAAAAAGTTAAACATACCGTGTTTCCCCAAAAAACAAGAACCGGTCTTATTTCACTATAATATACAAAAGAAGCATTAGAGCTGATTGTCCAGCTAGGTCTTATTTTCAGGGAAACATGGTACGTGTACCATGTGATTCAGCCATTTGTATATCCTAGGTAAATGTTCAAGAAATATGAAACTATATTTCAAAAAAAGACTTGTGCATAATGTCCATAGCAGTTTTATTCGTATTAGTCAAAAATTGGAAACAACCCAAATACTCATTAACAGGTGAATAGATATACAAATTGTGCTACATCCCGTACAATGGAATACTACTCAGCAATAAAAAGAACAAACCATTGATGTGCAAAACATAGACGAATCTGAAACTAATACTACTGAATTAAAAATCCAAAGCATCAACAAGAATACATACTATATGATTCAATTTATATTATATAAGATATTAGAAAATGAAAATGAATCTATGGCTGTAGAAAACAGAAAGAGGTTGCCTGGGGATGGGGTGGGACACAGGGAGAGGCAGGAGGGAGGATTACAAAGAAGCACGAGGAAACTTTGATTGATGGTGAATAGGTTCATTATCTTGATTGTAGTGATCACAGGTGTGCACATATGTCAAAAATTATCAGATTATACTCTATAAATAGTGGCAGTTTATTGTACACAATTATAGTTCAATTAAGACTTTTATTTATAGCCCAAAACATGGAACATTACCATGTGATGGTGAGGTGCTATAGGTGTGGTGCTATAGGTATGGGAGGAGGGTATGCCAAGGAAACCAAAAAAATGTTATAAAGGGAGTGAGCAAATCAGACAGAATGCCTATGAAGCAGGATCCCAGCAGACAGACTACCTACTTAACAATTTTGCCTGAGCAGCAGAGTACACACCATCAGTGGATGGATCCAAAAGTCAAGTTCAATTAAAGGTTGTACGTAGCTACAGTCATATTTTTTTAGGCCTGGTTGAATTTCTTCAGCCTCTAAAGCCATGCTGACCTGTCTGATTGTTAAATCACATAGAAAATGTAGAATGATGACACCGGCCAAAAGAAAGTATTTGGGACTACACCCGGATGAAAATGTGATTATATGTTTACCTCCCTAGATTCAAAACGAACAAGAGGTGACTGGCTTTTCCCACTAGCCTTTCAAACGTATAAAATTGTTGACACTCATATAAACATGGAAGAAAGAAAGGAAAAGACAAGAGCACACAGTGAAAATGACTGGAAAGTTGACTTTATAACACAAGGACTAGAAATCACGTGTTGTTTAAAAGATAACCACAAAAACACAATGTAAAATTTAAACTTTCAACTATGTCTGAAATCTATAAAGCTGCAATCAGATCTACTATTGGCAAGCCACAAGTACTTTGTGTGACACAGGGACAGAGGCAAAACAATCCTTCAAAATTGGAATACCGGTACTAGGCCTGGCTGCTGATGTAATAGGGAACAATGATTAAACTATCAATCAAACAGATTTTTTAAATATGTTGCATGTCATAGCCAGAGATTTCAAATCCAGGACAAAATCTGGTGTTAGTTACAACAGAGATGAATTGGGTGGTCTCTTAGTACACAGATGATCACAAAATCAGCATAATGTGGAAATCAATTCAAGGACTCTTTTCTTCATCTCAGCTCATGAAGATTCCAAATTAATAAAAGCAATGTTACAGATTTATGAGCCATGGCCCTGCAAAGTGTTTTATGCTATTTTCCAAGTTATTTACCATGTTTCAAAGCAAGAATCATTTAATATGAACTCCATTCTCTAACTCTACCTAAATATCTTTACTTTTCAAACAATTGAATTCTTGGTTATTTTTTCCAGATGCACAGTGCTTCCAAAAAAAAACTGGGTAGATTTCATCCCTGAACCATCTGGAGAGCCGGAAGAAATGGGGCTGGTCTCAGTGCCAACTCTCTCTAGAGCCTATTTTATGCTCACTCACATCCAATTGAATATCCCTCCCTATATGGGAACATTTAATTGAAATATTACAAGCTCCCATGTGATCACTTCCTCAACTTTGTTTCCAGGGAAAGCTCTGCAGTTGAACGTCGTAGGCCGCTTATCAGAAAAATGAAAGCCCAGTGTGATTCCCTTTATGTTACAACTGCCAGAAACCAAATCCAAATTTCTTGGCTACATATTATAATCTGCTTGGCCTCGGTGCCTAAAATGAGGGGAACTTTCTCCTTCTGAAATATGACCTCTGTTTCTTAGCAGGTATTCTATTTCAATGTGCAAGCCACCTTTTAGACCTAGATAAAATGTGTAACTGAAGTGAATATAATTGAGAGACAAATATTAACCGTCATCTCATGTTTATGACCTACAACAGCTTTCATCCATTCACAAGTATTTTATGTTCGTTCTTATGTCAGGCTCTGTGTTAAGTGCTCAGATATGGAGATGAACAAAACTCGGTTCCCACTTCAAAGGATTCATAGGCTAGTGGGGGAAACAGACCAGAAAGTGAAATGTCTGTGCATGGGTGCAAAGCCCCACAAGAAGGAAAGTGTTTTAGGGATTCAAATACCTCATTTCATCTAAAGCTATAACCCGTTAGAAAGACAGTTATTACCAGTGACAGTACCCTTCTGCTTTGTCCTCCAATTATTTCCCCAACCATGATACTCTTTTCTAGTCAACATCTACTCACCTCTCATATGAAGACAATAGCCCCAATTTCAAATATCCTGGCGCAATCCACAGCACTTATTCCAGATCATATGCCCCATGTTTCAGAAATGCAGTCACCAGATGCATTCATTCCTACCTTCATACCCTGGCTCATGCTATCCCTCCACCCGAAAAGCATTTCATCCATCTCATCCATCCAAATCTGAGGTAAACTTCAAGGCCCAGAGTAGGTACCATTTTTCCCCTTGTCATGCCTTCTATTGCTACAATGGTCTACCCTCTCTGTTCTCCGAACTCCTGACTACTTATGAGAATTTAGACCCACTGTTACCTCCACATGTGTCCTGTATATTAGTTTCCCCTTCCCAACTAAGCTGTTACGTTCCTTCAGAAACTGTGTGCTCCGATAATGCTGAGAAGACAGCAAATGCTTGAAAAAAATGTAGGCTAATCCTAATGAATGTAGAAATCAAGGTCAAGTGAGACAATAATTTTCTCAAGGTAACAGGGTTAAATAATAAATACACATTAATAGCTACCATTTATCATGTACCAACATGCCAAGTTCTGTTATTCAAGATTAGAGAAAAAATAGATTCTGGGTTCTCTAGCTTTCAAGCAAGCATTTATATCATATGTTTCACTCAAATCTACCATATTATTATGATAAATTTTATTTGTCAAATATCTACTTTGTGCCAAGAGCTGTATATCAGCTATTTCACGTAATCTTTATAAAACCATATGTAGTAAGTATGATTACCATTCCTCAGAAACATTAAAGAACTTGCCCATGTGCTCATTGCATGGGGTTGAGGCAAGATTATAAACTAGGTCTTTCTGTCTTCAAACCTTTTGTTCTGCCCCACTCTACACCAAAAAAAGTCCTTTTTTTAGTTCATTCATTAATTCAAAGTGCATGAGACGTGTTCATCCAACCCATACTGTACCAAGTTTGTACCTAGGCCCACGCTATGTAGCACTAACTGAAGAGTTTGCAATTTTTTATAACATTTTAGTTCTGGAGATGTTAAACTCCCAGTTATCTAGCATTTATAAAAACTGTGTAGTCAGTCACCTGAGAGATCCAGGATCGCTAGATAATGAGCAATTAAGAACCATACTTTGTATATTTCCTGATCCCATACCTGATGTTCAAGACTTTAAATTGTTTTACTACAATGTAGTGTGTGTGTGTGTGTGTGTGTGTGCGCGCTCGCGCGCGTGCGCGTGTGTTTAAATAAACTGATTGTCAGATCCTCTAGATTTCAGCCTGAAGAGCTCATTCCTCTGTCTTTTTCCTCTGGTCAAATCATTGCCTCTAATTTATTATGTTTGGAGGTGGGCTTTCCCCCAACCCCAATCCATTGCTAATTTCACAAGTGGTGTAATCATTACCATTGGATTCGGGAAATTTATTATAGAATGCATTTCTTCTACACATGCACACATTTCATTAATGCAATTGGTAATTATTTACTTATTTATTATCAATAGTTCCTCGAAGTCAGTACAACCTTAATTACTTCCTAATTATCCAGACTCCTATTTCTTCATAAAGACAGACTTGAAAACAGCAGTTCAATAGCTCAGACATTTTACAACATTGATTTCTCCTCCCTCCTCATTTATTGAAGGGCCATTCTCTCTCGTATTTCTTTTTCCCTGATAAAGTTGTAAATGACTCTGATTATTTTCTTTAATTCCTTCAGTTAACATTAACTCACTGGACCTCTTTATTTCTTTTTGCCTCTTCTGGCTGTATTAGTTTGGCTAAGATTCTCTGGTTTGAATCTTTCCCTGTGATCCATTTCCAGTAAATGTTCCTTTTACCTTCAAATTTTATGTTTCATATCCTGTACATTCTGTGCCCCCCATTCCACAAAATTGTGCTGCAAAATAATCATTCTCACCTTATACCAACATACACAATATTTTTTTGAATTGTCCCTTTTTTCTTTTTTGTAGCTTTAATATACCTAAAAGTTGCAGATACTCCATCACTTATATTTCCACAGGAAAAAGAAAAAACACAGTTTCGTCAATGAATAGCATATGTATTTACCTCCAGTAGCCTGGGGAAAACAGAAACAATCAGAATAACTCTATAAATAGAGGCTTCATCAATTTAATCTTTTCAAAATTACCGCAAACACAAGCTATTCTGCCCAAGGTAAAATTCTCTTCAGTGATTTGCTCTGTCCGTAGCACCAGACCCTGATTTATCCTTCATTCTCATTCCAAGCTCAACATGTGCTTCAAAGTGTGGGTAATCTCTGCCTAGTGAAATGGAAAGGAAGATAACCCTTCCACTTAAATAGAAGAGAATATTTCTTACTAACATCTGCACCTCAAGTGATAATTTTTTGGTGTCATCTTTTCTCTCCTTTATGAAATTGATCTTTATCCTGCACCTAAGTATTCTAAAATACTAAACACATACACAAAAGGACTATCATTTTAAACTTAACGCATGGCACGAGCCATAACAAAGTCCATTGTTGTATTAGTTTCCTATTGCTGCTGTAATGAATGACCATAAACTTGGTAGCTTAAGGCAACACAAGTCTATATCATATAGTTCTGGAGATCAGAAGTCTGATATGGGTCTCATGGGGCTAAAATCAATGGGGCAAGGGCTGCATTCCTTCTGGAGGCTCCAGATGAAGGAGAATCTGTTTCTTTACCTTTTCCATCTTCTAGAGGCTGCCCATAGTTTTGGCTCCCAGCCCCCTTCCAGCTACAAAGCCAGTAGCAGATGCATGAGTCTTTCTCATGCTGTATCACTCTGATACTGACTCCCCTGCTTCCAACTTTCACCCATAAGAACCCTTGGGCCCACCTGGATAATCCAGAATAATCTTCTCATCTCAAAGTAATCTGATTAACAACCTTAATTCCTCCTTGCCCTGTAACATAACATATTCACAGGTTCTCAGAGTTAAGACATGGACATCTGCAGTGAGGGGGGGGTGGTGCATTATTATCCCTATCACAGTACTCTGAATGAATTTAGGTTTTTTTAAAAAAAAATAAAAGAACTTGCATTTTTAAATTAATGTTATCCCCTTCAAAGTAGATACTTGGGGAGACCTCACACTTATTTTAATCATGATACAAATGTCATAGGGATTCTTTTTTGGGTGATATCTTCAACCTAGTTCATTGGATCATTCTTAGAATATCCACAATTATACCAAATTTTTATGCATTTAAATATAAATTTGTGAAAACAGCCAAAAGTCATAGGAAAGCAAATGTATTGACCATGGTAAATAATCAAATGACAAAATATTACTTTGAGTCAAAAAAAAAGATGAAACCAAAGAAATAATGAGATTGATTTTTCCAGTAGAACAATTTTTCTTATAAATAATAATGTTTTATAATAATAATAAAAATAAATAGCTGAGGAGATCCAAAATGATGGAATAGATAAACACTGTGAGTGTGTCCTTCCATGAATACATAAAAATTACAACTAAATTATAGAAAACTCAATCTGAAGTCTAGCTGAACAGAAGTCCTATAACTAAAAATATAAAGAAGAAGCTACATCAAGACTCGTGGGAGGGGCAGAGATGTGGAAAGGGCCCCTCATTGTGACGGTTGAGAATCAGGAGGGATATCTCTGCTATTGAAGTTCCCCGCAGAGGAATGAGAGACTCCAGCCCCACACCAGTTTCCCCAGGCCAGAGTACTGGTGCTGGGAAGAAGAGCCCCCACAACATCTGGCTGTGAAAAACAGTGGGGAATATGACCATCGGGGTGGGATGAAAGGCTGCGGGAAACCCAAATGTCCTTTTAAACAGCCCACAACAGAGATGCATTTGCTCACAGGCACTAACCCTGGGCTATGGTGGAGAGACGGTGACTTGGGGGGTGTCGGATGCATACAGGAAACAGACTGAGGTGTGTGGCCTCAAGGCAGTGGCTAGAGGACAGTCCAGTCACCATTTTCCCTGTGAGGGGTCCTTCCATGGCTTAGCTGGCAGGCAGGTACCATCTTTCTTTCCTGTGTTGAGCCCTCCCCCACTCGGCCAAATCTGAATCTGATTGGCCTAGTGAGCTCCACTGGGACTCTGCCCCAACCAACTCCCCCTACACCAGAGACACTTTCTCTGAAAGCAGCCAGCCCTGCCCACATTGCACCGTTTCTTGAAAAAATATCGGAATCCAGAGTCCAGCAGGCCCCAGGCAGGCAGCAACTGGCCTTGGTATGCTCTGAGGTTTTGCTGAGTAGCTCCAGGCTCAGTACTGACACCAAACCAGAATTTACATTAACCTGGTGACCACAACTCTTCACACTCTAGTGACTCCCTGAGACCCTGCCTAACCCAACTTGCATACCACACGAGGTTTTATCAGTGGCTGAACTTTAAGGGTAGCAGCAGGCCTTGGGTTGTCCTGGCTTTTTGCAGAGATACCCCAGGCCTGATACTAGTGACACACACTGTCAATGTGCAGTGTGGTCTCTCTCACATGCCTCCAGGTTTAGCACTGGCATCAAACAACTGTGGATCACTTCATAGGTCCTACCAGGTAGGCTCCGGACAATCACAGGCCGTGAGTGACCTGGGCCTGTACTGAAACCCCTCCCAAGAGGCCTCAGAACCAACATACTTGGAGGATGGCTTCAGACCACAGCAGAATATTGCTCAATTAGCCCTACAAGTTACGTACACAAAGGAGAGTCTCAACAGGCACCAGAGCTCACTGGGGCAAATCCCACTCAGTGGGGTAAGCCCCCCACACAGCATTCCATAAGCTGAGGTTGTAGCCAAACCCCACAGCCAATCAGCCTAAGGGTAAATACTACCCACTGACATACTAATTGAGGCTCAACTACAGCAAGAGGGCACACACAACCCACAGAAGGGACACTCCTGGGACTCCCAGAGCAGGTGACAAAGGAGACTGTGCCACTTGGCCCCACAGGGCACCTACTACATAAGGCCACCCAGCCAAGATTGGAATACATAGCAGACCTACCTAATACATAGAAACAAGTACAGAGAAGCAGCTAAAATGAGGAAAGAAATAAATACATCCCAAATGAAAGAACAGGAGAAAACTCCAGAAAAAGAACTAAATAAAATGGAGGCAAGAAACCTACCAGAGTCAGAGTTCAGAGCAATGGTTATAAGGATGCTCAAGCAACTTAGTGAGAATTTCAACAAGGGGACAGCAAGCATAAAAAAAAGGACACAGAAAAAAAATAAAAAGAACCAGTCAGAAGTGAAGGATACAATAACTTAAATCAAGAATGCACTAGAAGGAATCACTAGCAGACTAGATGAAGTAGAGGATTGAATCAGAGATTTGGAAAACAAGGAGCAGAAAACACCCAATTGGAACAGCCAAAAAAAAAAAATCCGTAAAATGAGGATAGTTTAAGAGACTTCTGTGACAACATCAAGCATAACAACATTTGCATCATAGGGGTTCCAGAAGGAAAGGAGAGAAAGCAAGGAACTGAGAGCCTATTTGAAGAAATAATGACTGAAAACTTCCTACTCTGGTGAAGGAAATAGACATACAAATCCAGGAAGTGCAGAGAGCCCCAAACAGGATGAACCCAAACAGGCCCACACCTAGATACATTATAATTAAAATGGCAAAGGTTAAAGACAAAGAGAGAATCCTAAAAGCAGCAAGAGAAAGGCAACTAGTAACTTATAAGGGAGCTCCCATAAAACTGTCCACTCATCTCTCAACGGAAACTTTGCAGGCCAGAAGTGATTAGCACAAAATATTTAACATGATAAAAAGCAAGGACCTGTAACCAAGACTACCCTACTCAGCAAGGCTATTATTTAAAATTAAAGGACAGATAAAGAGCTTCCCAGACAAGAAAAAGCTAAAGGAGTTCATCAACACCAAACCAGTATTACAAGGAATGCTAGAGGGACTTCTTTAAGAAAAAATAAATAAAAATTATGAATAATAAAAAGGCAATAGCTACATATTTATCAACAATTACTTTCAATGTAAATAGATTAAATGCTCCAATCAAAAGACATAGGAGGACTGAATGAGAAAGCAAAGCCCTTACATATACTGCCTACAAGAGATTCACTTCAGATTGACAGACCCACAGAGACAGAAAGTAAAGGGATAGAAAATGATATTTCATGAAAATGGAAACAAAAAATTAAAAAATAATTGGGGTAGCAATACTTATACCAGACAAAATAGATTTTAAAACAAAGGCTATAAGCAGAGACAATGAAGGACGCAGTAATCCCCCTTAAGGTATTTATCTGAAGAAACCTACTTTGCTACTAAAATGCTACTTTGAGGGGACATGTGCATCCATATGTGCATTGCAGTATTGTTTACAATGGCCAAGATGTGGAGGCAGCCTGGGTGTCCATCAATGAAAGAATGGATAAAGAAGAGGTGGTACATATATACAGTGGAATATTGCTTGGCCTTGGAAGAAAATGGTTTCTTGCCATCTGCAGTGGCGTGGATGGACCTGGAGAGTACTATGTTGAGTGGAGTGTTAGCGAAAGAAGATGCAATGTGATTTCACTTATATGTGGAATCTAAAGAACAAAATAAACAAAACAGAAACAAACTCATAGAAACAGAGAACATATTGATGGTTGCCAGATGAGAGGAAGGTTGAGGGTGTGGGTGGAAAAGGGTAAGGGATTAAAAAGTATAAATTTGTCATTAAAAATTATCATGGTGATGTAAAGTAAAGCATAGAGAATATAATCAATGATATGGTAATAACTATGTATAGTGCCAGGTGGGTACTAGACTAGTTTGGGGGATCACTTCTTAAATTATGTACATGTCTAACCACTGTGCTGTACACCTGAAATTAATTGAATGACAGCTGTAATTGAAAAATTATTTTTAAGGGAAGAAAAGTAAAAGAGGAATAAGAGGTCCAAATTTCTAGGTATAAAATAAATAAGTCATGGGGATATATAATACGGCATAGGAAATCTAGTCAATATAGTGATAGCATAGTACAATGTTAGATGGTTACTGAACTTATTATGGTGATCACTTCTTTAAGTATATAAATGTTGAATAACTATGGTATATACCTGAAACCAACATAATATTGTATGTAAGCTGTATTTTTAATAAAAATCTTTTAAATAAATAAATGGCTGATTGAGCACTCAGGTTCCCAGTAATGTTCTAGGAGCTTTATGTGAATTATTTTAACAGCCTTGAGAGGTAAGAAATATTATTAACCCATTTTACAGATAAGTTTAACTGAGAACCGGAGAGATTAAATAACTTATGTGAGGAGGTAGAAGAGCTAGGATTACTACCCAAGTAATCTGCTCTTAACCCTGTCACCAGCACCATAACCAAATAATTCTCTCTATTATCTTTACAATTAACTTTCCCCCACATTCCCATTTCTTCCACTACCAAACTAGTCTGCTAAAAATCAGGAAAATTATTTAAGTCTAATACTAAAAAATAATAAAAAGCAAAAAAGTCAGGTGACATTTATTTCACTCATTGCTCTGTGACATTTAATTTTTTTTTAATTTATTGGGGTGACAATTATTAGTGAAATTACATAGATTTCAGGTGTACAATTCTGTATTACATCATCTATAAATCCCATTGTGTGTTCACCACCCAGAGTCAGTTCTCCTTCCATCACTATATATTTGATCTCCCTTACCCTCATCTCCCACCCCCCACCCCCCTTACCCTCTGGTAACCACTAAACTATTGTCTGTGTCTATGAGTTTTTGTTTCTCATTTGTTTGTCTTGTTCTTTTGTTGTTTTTGGTTTATATACCACATATCAGTGAAATGGAAGTAAAAGCTAAAATAAACGAATGGGACTATATGAAACTTAAAAGCTTCTGCACGGAAAAAGAAACCATCGACAAAATAAAGAGGCAACCAACTGGATGGGAGAAGATTTTTGCAAACAGTGCCTCCGATAAGGGGCTAATATCCAAAATATACAAGGAACTCATGAAACTCAACAACAAAAAAACGAACAACCCAACTGAAAAATGGGCAGAGGACCTGAAGAGACATTTCTCCAAAGAGGACATACAAATGGCAAATAGACATATGAAAAAATGCTCAACATCACTAATCATCAGAGAAGTGACATTTAATTTAAAACCAGCATTATATAACCACAAAATTAGACAGAAATGAGATGAAGGCCAAGAGATGACTCCAAGCAGATTCTTCAAAACATTCATCTAAAAAAATCTAGTGCCTCAGATTTTCTTCCCAGTGTTTCTAAGCGTAGACACTAAGTACTTAAAATCTTTAAATGTTACTTTGCCATAGAAAGATCATCTCTAGCTGTCATTTTTATTGACAAGTGGGGAGAGGTGGGGCTTTCAGTCCTGGAGGTAAATCAGAAAGGCACAGGCACCCACAGTGTGACATTCCAGTATCCTTGAAAAGGCTGAAAGAAACAAGACTGACAAGCATATTAACTCTTCTATGCCTCCTATCTGGGCCCGGGCATCAAGAAGTCATTAAGGCAGATTAGGCCTAGAGGGTAGAACCTCTTTTAGAGGTACATCATGCTAAGAGAAGCAGACATATTTAGTCACCTTTTATCCCTACTAAAATAAGTAGGGAAAGTCAACTTTGTCCTTTTAAAAAATTAACTAGTCACCCTATCCTTTAAGATCACAATAAGGGAAGCTCAAACCCACATCCATCAACTTTTAGAAAGTCCAAATCCTGGGATTTCTACAAATTTCCAAAATGTCATGAAATCTCTGACATTCAGCTCCCTCCTCTGCTCAGTTAGTTAAGTTTAAGGATAATTTTGCCTTCCCAGGCCAAAGTTATTTTTCCATACTACATCAATTCAGGTGTAGATCTCAGTCCCTTTCCATAATTTACACACACACACAAGTAAACACTCACTCATGGCAGCACGGCGTCTGTGTCTGAAATGCCAGGAAATACTGGGACTATTGAAAAAGAATACATCATATATCACACAAAAACTCACATTTAATATTAGAAATCTCCATTCATATTGTAATCTATGACTAAGGAAGCAAGAATTTACAATAGGGTAAAGACAGTCTATTTAATAAATGGTGCTGGGAAAACTGGACAGATACACACACAAAAATGAAACTGGACCACTTTCTTACACCATATACAAGAATAAATTCAAAATGGATTAATGCCTTAATGTAAGATCTGAAACCATAAAACTTCTAGAAGAAAATATAGGAAGTAAACTCGCAGACATTACCTTCAGTAATATTTTTACTGATACATTCCCTCAGGCAAGGGAAGCAAAAGGAAAAATAAACAAATGGGGTTACATCAAACTAAAAAGTTATTTCACAGCAAAGGAAACAGTTGACAAAACAAAAAGGCATCCTACTGAATGGGAGAAGATATTTGCCAATGATACATCTGATAAGGGATTAATTTCCAAAATTTATTTTTTTAAAAACTCATACAACTCAACACCAAAAAAACAACTCACTTAGAAAATGTGCAGAGGACATAAACAGATATTTTTATTTTTCTTTTTTTTTTTTTAACAGATATTTTTCTAAAGAGGACATACATATGGCAAATAGATCTATAAAAAGATGCTCAACATCACTGGTCATCAGAAAAATGCAAGTGAAAACCATGAGATACCACTTCATTCCTGTCAGAATGGCTGTCATCAATTAATCAGCAAACAACGAGTATTTACAAGGATGTGGAGAAAATGGAACCCTCGCGCACTGTTGGTGGGATTGCAATTGGTACAGCCACTATGGAAAACAATACGGAAGTTCCTCAAAAAATTAAAAACAGAACTACTTTATGATCCAGCAGTTCTACTCCTGCATATTTATCCAAAAAAATCCAAAATACTAATTCAAAAAAAAATACACGCACTCCTATGTTTATAGCAGCACTATTCACAATAGCCAAGATATGGAAACAATTGAAATGCCCATCGATAGATGATTGGATAAAGAAACTGTGGTACATTTATACAATGGAGTATTACTCAACCATTAAAACAAGGATGAAATCTTACCATTTGCAACAACGTGGATGGACCTAGAAAATATTATGCTAAGTGAAATAAGTCAGACCGAGAAAGACAAATACCATATGATCTCACTTATATATGGAATCTAAAGAACAGGATAAACAAGTGAACAAAACAAACAGACAGAGATACAGAGAAAAAACTGATGGTTGCTAAGTGGGAGAGGGGTTGGGAGATAGGGGAGAAGGTGAAGGGTTAGAAAGTACAAATTTGTAGTCACAAAATAGTCAGGGGATGTGAAATACAGTATGGAGAATATAATCAATAATGTTGTAAAGATCATGTAGGGTTCCAGATGGGCACTGGACTTATCAGAGGGATCATTTCATAGACTGTGTAGATGCCTGACCACTGCACTATACCTGAAGCTGATGTAGAATAATATTGAATGTCAACTATAATTAAATATACATAGGTATACAGTCACTGGATGTAAAGTACAGCATAGGGAATGTAGTCATTGGTATAGTAACAGCCATATATGATGTCAGGTGGGGTAGGAGCCTGTGAGGGGGGTTATCACTTTGTGAGAGGTATAAATGTCTAATCAATATGTTGTTTTGGACACTTGAAACTAATATTTTTAAAAATGTGTTTTAATTTTTTAAAAAAAGAAATCTCCATTCACAAAAGTTCTTGGCTGTTTTCTAAATCTCCTCTACCCTTCTCACATCTTCCTTCCTATGACATCCCAATCAGAAGAAAAAATACACACAAAACATACACACACACACACACGCATGCACATGCACGTGTGCGCGCATGCACAGACGCATACATACACACATTCCTCCCACTTTCTTGTTCAGAGTAATTTATTTCCCCACAGTTCCTCAATACCTGAGTTCCCTTGGAGTAACCAAAATTCAGAACTCTGATATCACCATGATAGGAGCCTGTATTAAGTTCTTAGCCAAGGATATGAGTGTTATGGGGTGGAATGGGAAGTACTATTTACATAGCAACTAAACAGATAAAGTAATAACTGAAGGTATTATTAACCACACTCAGTTCCTGCCTCGAGTATATTACCAAGCTGTGCCATAGCCAAACTGCCTCTTTGAATTGCTGTTGTTTTCGAGTCCCACTGACACTTTCTAGAACCAAGTGTGCAGTACCTAAATTATCAACACCCTCCACAGATTTCATTGTCTCTACATCCAAACCAGAAACTACTGCTAGAATCACTTTTACAAATATTGTTTTACAATCTCATTCCTTTTAAAGAACACAAAAGATTACTATTTCCAAATATATATATATATATTTTAATGTAAGCTAACATCCATCTGATCATTTATCTCTAATCAACCTCATCTTTTCTTACTTCCCTGTGCAAATCCACATCTGGCCAAGCAAATCTGTTTTCAAACTCCAATTAGCATATTTATTTAACCACAAAGCCATGTTTGTTTTTACTTGCATGTCAGTTTTAGTGCCTGAAATATTCCTTTCTCCTTTCTCATCCACACATATTCATCAGCACTTCAAAAATGAGGCCAAATTTCCACTCCGGATGCCACTTAACTGGGACCATTGCTCTGCCCTCAGTCCCTTTATCAGTTAAGAACTCTGTTATCCATGAGCATTAATCTAGCCAAAATAGCTATCATTAATTGAGCACATACTGTGGCTAAGCAAATTGCATGAGGATTAGCTCATTTAATTCACACACTCACACACACACACGTGTACTGTTATCCTCATTTAACAAATGAGAAAACTGACACTTAGAGAGGGTAAATAGTTGTCCAAATCCACATAGCTGAAACACGGCAGAACGAAGTTTTTAACCTGGGCTGTCTCAGTGCCTTAACCACAATACTATAAAACTTTCAGGACAGTTACGTTTTTCAATAACAGTCATTCATGTTTGTCTAATCTTTTAATTCATCTAGACCATGAGCTACTGAAGAAATGGATGATTCTTTGTACGATATTTATTTATTTATATTCCTTCTCTCTCTCTCTCTCTCTCTCTCTCTCTCTCTCTCTCTCTCTCTCTCATTTAGATATTGACTTAAAAAGGGGGTGGAGGAGACAATCAAAGTGGAATGATGTAATGATATTTATTCATCTTGTAAGTGAAATTTTGTTATTGCTGTGGCTAATCTATCAGTACCAGCTGTCCTCTAGTTAAAGTGACTTTAAGAATTATTATCATTTAAGAGTGATAGGTTTATACCTAAAGTTGCGACAAGTTGTGCTCCTGAAGCCCTCATCAGGCAAAATTGTTAGAAATTTCGCAAAATCAATTTTTTTCCAGACTAGATAGGAATAGGAATATCATCTGCTCTTTTCCCTTATTCTCAAGAAATAAAATATAAGAAATGTGACATTTATGTGAAATCAAGGTTTTTCAGAAAAGAACTGGAGGAAAATATGTACTTCTAAACTAAAATATGTAAACATCAGTGTTTGTTTGCAAAAGTCCCAGGAGGAAGTAATCCATATTTCCTCCCCAGACAAAATTAAGGGTAAATAACAACCTTCTTGATGATATACTTACATAAGGGTTGCCAGAATTTATTATATAAACAGTCAAATATTCCATTTCTTGCACCCATTAGTCTTAGAAAGGCTTTAGATATTGAATAGCCTTACAGGAATAAAATCAATCAAATAAAACAAAATCATATTTTTTTCCTCAAAATTCTAATAGGAGAAAATTTGTAAGAGGGATGGACTGAGCAAGTCCACAAGATTTATTTCATAATCACCCCCCTAAAGAAAAGCCCATGCCAATAAAGCAAATCTTATAACCTTCTGTAGAAAATGGATATTTTATAAATGTAGACTTTTATTCTACCTGTTCATATTGGTTACATAATGATACCTGCATTCAATATTCAACTACCAACTAATAGAGCTAGATTTGGGGATTTACATTGGTGAATTTGCACTCTCCCCACTTTGCAACTACTCTACTTAGGAAATGTCAAATGCTGTTTATGTTGTTCTTTGTTAAAGAGTATAAAGAAATAAACAAGTCCACTGGCAGGAAAAATAATTATGCAATCCATTCTAAGGCATTCTGCAAAAAAATACAAAATAGGTGTTACTTTGAGCTATCCATTTTTCAGCTCTCCTTTATAAGCAGAAAACTGGGAATTGGTATTTGGAGATGCATTTCTTTTTTTCAAAAACTGGGCATACTAAAATGAACTTTCATAGAAATTATATTTGTTTAAGATTAATTTTTAGAAGTGGGCTTATTCACTTAAAATAGTAATAACATTTTTACTATTAGACGATCTTGCCTCACTTAAAGACTTTAAAGTTAAAGACTTTATGCCAGTTTCATGTGCCTAGAGGTTTTTGCATACTGAAAACAGATTTTAAATATAAAGGCCAACCCTTGACAATGTTGATAAAAATCACTTAAATGGATAGAATAGTCAATGGGACTTCGTGATTGCATTAAACCCATGTCAGAAAAGAAAATGCTATTAATTCTCAAAATGCTCATACTTTAAAATATATTTAATATTATGTAAATGTGATAAGGACTATCCAATTCATTTCATGGTGAGCTGAGCAGGAGACAATCAGCGGGCAAGAGGAAAAGAGAACATAGCGACCCAAATAAGCATTTGGTCATATAGAAGAAAGAGAAGAGGGGAAGAGGAGGAGGAGAAAGAGGGCAGCTAATGGTACTTGAGCACATCTAATTTGCTATTTATCATTCCAAGTATCTCAATATGAATTACTGCATTTAAGCCTCATGAGCCCCATGAAGTAAGTACTAGTATTATCCCCATTACACAGATTAGGAAAAGGAATAGTAGCCAGCTCATGTTTACTTTTCCTACTTTTTCTAATTCTTTTGAACAAATTGATTGAGAGGAAGGGGAAGAAAGAAAAGGAATGGCCAGGTGAATAAAGTGACAAATACTTCCTTTCTAGGGGGAAAAAAAAATGTGCTCACTATACTTGTGTTCTATACTGTTTTCCATCTCAGGACTCTTAAACTGAGCTCAGGGGGGAAATCTTCCCTTTGGAAGGGAAGAGAAATTTGGAAACAATACCAGACAGGGCATCAGTCTGCCAAACTGAGCCTCCATGTAAAGTACGAAGAAGTGTGCCCACCTGGGGGATGAGCTCTTCTTAGCACATGAATTAGAGAAAGCACCCCCAGCAGGTGGATCAGGTAGAAAAGTCTATATTCCTCTGGGCTAAAGTCACCCTGGGTTGGGGCCCACAGCCCGGCCAGCAGGATTTTAGCCTCCACTGGCCAGGTACAATCACATGCTGAGTGCTGGGACCAGGTGGGTAGGTTGGTTTTGTTAAAAGACTTCATACTCTAAACTTGGGAGGCTCATTTACTGTCCTCCCCAGCACAGTCTTGAACCCGGGATCCAGCAACACCTTTCCAGTCACAGCACATACTGTTCCTTTGCCCAGAACACCTTCTCAGCTCCTATCTATTTGGATAACCACTACTCAACCCAGTTCAAATATCCCTTTACCAAAAGGAAAAGTTAAGAAAGAAAACACAGACTAGGCAGGAGAGTGCTGCTGCCTAAAGGAAACATCCAGCAGCCAAGTACAGCCATGTCTTAGTCTGAGAGTCAGACTGAAAATGATAAATGTTTCAGGTTTAATTCCTGTTCTTTCCTCAATTTACTACAATTTAAATGAGTAAACCAGTGCTCATGTGCTTCCAATATTTACTCACTCTACATATATTTGTGGAATTCCTTCTAGTTCCAAATGGTAAAGGCTGGGCTTTGGAGTCAAACAGATCTAAATGTTGGCCCTTGATAAATTTATTGACGCCTGTTTCCTCAGCTACAAAATGGACATAATAATACCTACCTTAGCAAAGTGGCAGGTAGATGCTGTCTAAATGTTAGTTTCTCCCATTCCCTTATTTTTTCCCCACACACTTATTTTTTCCAACCCTGCTAATCTATAAACTTCTAGGGCCAAAACCATGTCTTATTTACATAGCTTCTATTTGTATCTTTCTTCTCACCCTATCCCCCATCACAATACCTTGAACATAAATATTTGTCCAATAAATATTTCATAAATGCATACAAAGATGACATACATAATAGCTGCCCTTAAGGACTTTAACAATATATAAAAGAGATGCCAAAATTTCCCATAAAAGCTGCAGTACATAACAAAGCTGAACTGAGATATTAAGTATGATGGAAGTTGTTCCTTATATCTCTGTTTTTAAAAAAGTATGTAGTAAGCAGAAGGCACTGAATGTAGCTGGAGCTTTAGGGGGAGGAGGGCAAAAATGAAGAGCAGCCTCTGCCTTAAAGTCTAAATGAGGACAAGAGACCTATGCCTAAAGAAGTCAGTATGGACTGTGAGGATTATGAAAGCAAAATTCCAGAGAAATTTCACAGAGAAGGGAGCAGTGTGAGAGGATAAGCCTGTGGTTTCCATGACCCTCACAGATAACTGGCAAGGGGAGAGAAAAGTGTAAATACTCTGGCAAGCATAAAGCCAAGGAAGCATGGGCCAAAGATGGTGGCTTTTTATTTTGATGGTCGATACATATTGTATTACAAAACAAAAAAGACTGGAAGCTAAGCACCAAAATTCTACTGATGTAAATTCAGTGTGATCAAATTATAATTTTTTTTCTAAACACATGTATTTCTGTCTTCTTTTCTACAATTTTTATTCACCATAAATTAATTGTTCTATAATAAGATAAAACAAAAGGAGATCCAAGATGGCAGAGTAAATAAACCCTGTGCCTGCTTCCTTCCATGAATACATTATTACAATGAAATTATAGAACAATCAACCTGGAGAACCATCTGAAGTCTAGCTGAATAGAAGTTTTATAACTAAGGGTATAAAGAAGAAGTCACATCAAAACTGGTAAGAGGAGCAGAGATGCAAAATGGGCCCCAAACCTCCTTGGGCGGCTGAGAACCAGGAGGGATATCTCAGGCATGGAGTTTCCCCCCAGAAGAGCAAGAAATCCCAGCCCCTCACCCCCCAGCAGACTCCCCAGTCTGGGCACTGGTGCCCAGAGGAGCAGCCCCCACAACATCTGACTATGAAATACAGTGGGGATTCCAACCATCCAGGTGGGACGGAAGGCTGCGGGAAACACAGATGTCCTCTTAAAGTGTCCATGCACAGACTCACTAGCTCGCTGGCACTCACCTGGGGCTCCACCGAAGGGACAGTGACTCAGGGAATGTCAGAAACATACAGGGAACAGACTGGGGTGTGTGGCTTCTTATGGAGAGCTGGAGAACAGTCACCATTTTTCCTGTATGGAGTCTTCTTCTGTGCAGCCAGCAGGCAGTTGCCATTTTTTCTCTGTTGAGCCCTCCCCCTCCAGCCAAATCTGAATCTGATTGGTCTGGTGAGCTCCGTTGCAACACCCTGCTGACTCACTGAGACCCCACCCAACTCCCCCAATGCTGAAGGCACTTTCTTCTTGATTAGCCAGCCCCACCTGCATTACTTTCTTCTTAGAAAACTATCAGAATCTGCAGCCCCAGGTGGGTGGCGACTGCCTCCCTCCGTGTGCTCTGAGACTTTTGCTGAGTAGCTCCAGGTTCAGCACTGACACCAAATCCGAATCTATGTTAAACTGGTGACCACAACTGAGACCCTGCCTCACCTAACTTATGTATCACACGAAGCTTTATCAATGGCTGAAACAGCAGGCCTCACGGTGTCCTGGCATTTTTGCAGAGCTCAGACCCAGTACTGGTGGCAGATGTCCTCATTTCACAGCATGGCCTCTCCCATGTGTCTTCAGGTTTAGCAGTGAACAACTGCAGATCGCTTTGTAATTCCTACGAGGTAGGCCACGGCCAGTCACAGGCAGTGAGTAACCTGGGCCAGCACTGGTGCCTCCCAAGAGGCACCAGAACCAACATACTAGGAGGTTGGCTCAGACCACAGCAGAGTACTACCCAATTATCTCCACAAGTGACACACACAAAGGGCGGTCTCAACAGGCACCAGAGCCCACTGGGGCAAATCCTGCTCCATGGGGTAAGTCCCCACCACAGCAGCTAGTAAGCTGTGGACATGAACAAACCCCACACAGCCTGAGGGTGAATTCCACCCACTGATGTGCCAATAGCCATCAAGGCTCTACTATAAAAGGAGGTGTCATGCAAGGCGGCCTGCGAGGTCTCAGCTCCCGCTCCCCACATAAGAACGCAAGACATGGTGAGGCCAGAAAGGAACAACCACGGAGCCATAGATAAGGGAGTCATACCACTATATTCTTCTGGCAGCTGGGTTGGAGACACAGGAAGCAGGAGCCACACTATCTGCAACATGCCGTCCACTTCTCTCTGCCAACCAACCTCACTTGCTAGCTGCAATCCGCCATGCTAACTGCAATCTGCTCTTGCTAGCTTAGCCACCATCTTCTTGCTAGCCCCCCCCCCCCCCATTTGCTGCTAGCGTAGCCATGGCAGTTATACTAATGGCCAATGGCTCACTGGTTATAGCTGACGGCCAACTAGCCACAGCTGATGGCCATCCAACCACAGTTGATGGCCATTTACTACCCGAGTAAGCACCTTTCTATGTGAGGCCAAGAGCCTTGAAACTGATCTCTGGGACTCTGTCCCCACAGGTGGGCACACACAACCCACACAAGGGACACTCCTGGAGCACCTAGCTCAGGTGACCAAGGAGACTATGCCAGGTACCTACAGGGCACCTACTACATAAGGCCATCCAGCCAAGACTGGGAAACAAAGCAAATCTACCTAATACATGGAAACAAACACAGGGAGGCAGGCAAAATGAGGAAACAAAGAAATACATCCCAAATGAAAGAACAGGAGAATAATCCAGAAAAAAAGCATAATGAAATGGAGGCAAGCAATCTACCAGGTACAGAGTTCAAAACAATGGTTATAAGATGCTCAAGTTGATATACAGATGTAATGCAACCCCAGTCAAAATTTCAGGAGAAGTTTTTTAGGAAATTGACAAGCAGATTCTGAAATATATATAAAAATACAAAGAACCTAAAATAGCCAAAGCAATAATGAAGAAGTTGGAGGACTTACATTATCATGTATCATGACTTATTATAAAGCTACAGCAATTTAAAAAGTGCCTTAACAACATTCACAAGCACTAATCATAAAAGAAAAGATTGGTACATTGAACTTCATTATAATTAAGAATCTGTTCATCAAAAGACACCATTAACAGGGCAAAAAGGCAAATCACAGACTAGGAAAATATATTCCCCTTACATATATCTGACATAAGTATCCCAAATATATTTTTCAAAAATAGTCCTACAAATTAATAAGAAGAAAACAGACAACTCCATTTTTTTAAATTTGAAAAGATTGAAACAAGCATTTTATAAAGAATATCCAAATGGCTAATGAGTATATTAGAGATGTTTAATTTTATTAGTCATCATTAATCATTACGGAAATGCTGATTAAAATCACAGTGAGACACTATTACTCCACCATAATAACTAAAACTAAAAGGACTGAAACTCCAAGGTATTGTTAGGTGAGGACATGGAGCAACTATATACACTCTGGTATATTAGTGAAAGTGTAAATCGGTAGAAATACTTTTGGAAATTTTATACACTATAACTCAGCAGTTCCATTTATGCACATATACCCCAAAGAAATAAGTATTATAAAACATTATGTACAAGAATATACCTGCTTGTTCACAAAAGACAAAACTGAAACTAACCCAAGTGTTCATTAAAGTAGAATGAGTAAATAATGATATCATTATACAATAACATAATAGCAATGAAAAAAACTACTGTGTATACAACAACATGAATGACTCTTATACACATATTATTGAGCAAAAGAAGCCAGGCACACACGCACAAAATTCATATGGTTTCATGTATATTAACTGGGAGATGGTACAGGAAACCTGCTGGGTTCTAGAAATTTTCCATATCTTGATCTGGGGTTACATAGATGTAAAAATTCATCCAGCTGTGCACTTCAGGTTGTATCCTTCTCTGTAAGTTATGCTTCAGTATGAAAGTAAAATATAAAATAAAACCATTATTTAGGATCTTTGCACCTATGTTCACAGGTGAAAGGAACTATAATTTTCTTCTCTTGTATTATCTTTCCTGGTTTGGGCATCAAGGTTACTCTAGCCTCAGAACATGAGCTTTGTGCCTTTTGCCCTTTAAATGTTTTTTTAAACCATGGAAGAACCTCACAGAGTCATTGTAAGGAGCAATTAAATAATATAGGAGTACATGTTGAATAATATTAATACATAGCTCTGAAACATATGAGGAAGTATTCACTTATTGTTATCATTACATTTCAATTATTTTCATATATGTCAATAGCCATTTGAATATTTACTTCATATTAGAAATAATTTCTGTTTGGCTTCAATAAGGAGGTCCCTGAAGATTCTGAATTAGTTTTTGGAAAGAGAGAGTGAGAGAGAAGCATTTATGGATGTCTATATCAAGAACAGATAATGGAAGTTAACAGAGCTATGGGTCAAGTTCTGAATGTAGTGTGGGTAAAAATAATTGAGAACTCACTTGTACTTGACTATCAGCCTAAACAGAAATATTAAATAAATGATGTTCTCTTTCAATTTTCTTTAATTGTGGCCCATTTGCTACTCTCCAAATTGCCTTTAATACGAAAAATGAAATCATTTCAACACTTGTGCTGAACACTGACATGATGACATAGATGTCTTGTTTAATAATTTCAGTGTACTTTTCTAAGTCCTAAAAAAAAATTAAATGTGGTGTTTAAATATAATTATAAAGAGTGAACAATTCGCCACGTTTTTTAAAATTTTAGCTACTCTCGGGCTTGAGACTTGAATGGCAAACTTCCAGGGAAAGTGTTAGAAGAATTGGCAAGGAGAGCTAGGGTAGTGCCAGGGGCTTTCACATTACATTTAATCACAAGAAAACCCCAGTGAAGAAAATATTATCCCCACTTAATTACAAAGAAACTGAGATCAGAGGTTAAGTAACATGTGAATAATCATATGACCAGGAGACTCTCACACCAACACTTGAATCAAGGTCTCTCCTCCTCCGAAGCTCACCCTCTTTCCACTTACACCAACCAGGGTGGGCAGAGGTTCCCACTCCATTTAAAAAAGAACTGGTGAAAATTGAACAGTGACTCAGAGTAATCACAGACATAAAACATGAGCTGCAGCAGGCACATTTGAATGTCATCTGAACATCTTGTGGTTTTGAAGAATTATCCCTTTTCCCAGGACAAGCAAAGTCCGAGCCCATTATATGCCATACATCTTCCAGGAGATGTAAACATTTTCCCTTGTCTCTTCATTTCTCTGACTTGTCAGACAAAATGAAAGTAGAACAGCTTACCAGTAAAAGTTGGTTTCTCGTTTTTTCAATAGACTCTATTAAAGCTTAATTGACAATCATAAGACTATTAAAAATTAAAGAATGATAAGTTCAATGTTTTTGATACATTCAGAAAAACCACAGGTAAGTCAGAGAGACAGGCAGGAAAAGGACAGTTGTTTAATGGAAACTTCCAACCAACAATAAATCACCAAGTGCACCATTTTCACAGACTTCTCATTGAGGTAGCTCTGTCAGGTCGCTCCTGGTCTGTTCACACCAACATTGCACCAGGGTGCTGGGTCCAGAGCAGTCAGATCTCCTGGCTGGAAATAGTGCAGTCATGGTGTGACCCTATGTAAGTCACAGAGGGGGAGCTGAAGAGGGCAACACGGGAACTCAGCCCTGGGAACTCCTTGCCTGATCAGCACACAAATCAGTTGACAATTATTATCATAACTACTGCTAAATTATTGTTGTGCTGGGGGATGGAGAGAAGGCCTATTTTTTGCACTCTGATGTCACAGAAGATTCCAAGATGACTATTTAAATTTCCAGAATAAATAATTTCCTTTCCCACAATTGTGTCAAAGAAGGCAAACCTTCCCTGGTGACTTTTAATTCTAGTTCTCTAATCTTAATTTTTTAGTGGCCTTGGGCAAGGCATTGGAAAGCTCAATGCCTTAATTCTTCTCCTCACTAAATAGCAATAATGATACCCACTTTCCTTGGGCTATAAGACTCATTGCTTAAAGATTGCTAAGCACTTTGAAAAAGAAATAGCTGTGGGGGGGGGAATTTCATATTTAGGGAAAGGTGAAGTGTAAACAGCATCTTTGAGCCTTTTATCTGCCTCTTTCCATTTATTCTGAATTTCTCTCAGCTCTTCAAAGTCACTCAATTCCTTCCCACTGCAGCGCCTACCCACCCTTCGATCCCTATGCGTCTTGTCCCTGCTTCATGTCCTCCAATTAACAACCACGTAGCCTTATGTGTCAGCTGAAGGTCCCTTCCTGAGGAAAGCTTCGTAAAAGCAGGAACAGTATATGTCTTGGTCATCACTGAATGGCAAAGACCTACTCAGCACCTGGCATATGGAAAAAGCTCAATCAATATTCCTTTTATTTATTTATGTAATGAATGTATGTGGAATCTTGCGCAATTCATTTAATCACTCTGGGCCTTGGTTGTCTCATTGGCGTAAGAAATGACTAAAATGAATGATCTCCCATGTCCTTTCAGCACTAATATTCTGGGATTACGATTTGGGAATCAGCATCCTCTCATTAATCTGAAACCCTTTTTTAAATTTTATTCTGCCTCATGGAAGCCACTTAACTACCAAGATCATTGTACGGGTTAATTTTATGTGTCAACTTGACTGGACAACAAGGTGCCCAGATATTGGGCCAAACGTTATTCCGGGTGTTTCTGTTGAGAATACTTTGGATGAGAGTAACATTTAAATCAGTGGACTATAACAGGAACTTTTTGAGACACTCTGTAAAATTTAAACACGGACTGGGTATTCTATAATGGTTATTTTGTTAGATGTAACAATGGTACTCTTGTTGAGTTTGGGGGGAAATTCTTTTCTACAGAGGGTGCCAAAAACACATTTTAAAAAAGGAAAAAAACTATTAAAATTGCTCAATATATACCAATAACAAAAGATGAATACAAGTCATGTTTGACTCCTGCAATTACAAGAGGTGCTCAAAGTGGTTACCATCTGTATCCAGACACTTCTGATTAGGGCGAACTACTGCTTGAGCGACATTGACCAAAGTGTCTATTGTATACATTTTTTGGCACCCCCAGTATTAATGACACTGCAGTATTTACACACGAAATGATACTCAAAAATGCAACCAAGGACTCCCTTTGTACTGGATTTTAGGCTCTGTGGAAAGCTAATTGGTAAAGTTAGAATGCATATTACAGCAAAATACTTCAATATTAGGTCACAGACTACTGTAAATTCTCATGAATTGTTCCTATCTCTGTGGATAGAGTCCCTTTGTAGAAAACAGACCTTCACAGCCCACACATAGTCAGTCTTCTAGATCGGCACTGAAAAAACCCTGATGCACATTCTAGACTTCCTTTCCACTTGCATTTACCGTTACAGCACTCTCTTGTTGAACATTCTTTCTAATACATTATAATTTCTAATACATTATAATTCTATCTATTTTCATTGCTTATATTGTATATTGGTTTCCTTCTGTGGTATAACTTAGTTATATTCAAATTTAATGCATTTTTTTTCTATTTTAGGTATTTTCATGCAAACTTGAATCAATATAGCACCACCATTTTCTCCAAAGACCCAATAAAAATTTGAGTAGGGCCATAACAGTTTCTGCCTACTCAGTATCTTCTAGTATCTATTCCTTTAAAGATGGCCTGGCTAAGTGAGTTGTAGTAACATTTTTACTTCATTCTAGGTTATCTCTAATGGTTCTGGAATACTAGGCTAGAAACATTCTCATAAGGAAGTCTAACTTTTTTCAGACTAAAGTAAAGTCACATTTCCCATTGGTAAAAAATATCCTAAATGAAAACAATCAACTCAAACTCCTGGTAACCAATTGGGTGTGGTTTTTTAAACACTATCAAATATTTAGTCTGTTTGGTTTCTCACTGCAATCAACAAGACCTCCTCCTCCTCCTCCTCTCCCTCTTTTTCCTTCTTCTCTTTCTCCTTCTTTTCTGTCTCCTTCTTTTCATTCTGCAAGTACTAGCAAAATAACAGACAGATAGCAACAGAGAAGTCAGAGCGTGTCATCAAAAACAATGACAATTCCTCCATGATGGAACACTTAGCAAAGTAAAACCAGAATAAAAAAATGGGATTGCTTGTATTTTAATAACTATGTATGGTGTCAGGTGGGTACTAAATTAATTAGGGACATCACTTCGTAAAATATATAGATGTCTAACCACTGTGCTGATTACCTGAAACTAATATAAAATAATATGAATGTCAACTGTAATTGAAAAATAAAAACATTAAATAATAAAATTAAAAGAAATGGGATTGCTTATGTCATTTGTTATTTCACAGAGTTTAAAGGGCAGGGTCCAATTTTATGTTATACTTAAATCAATTGCAAAATTCAAAATCCAAAGGAAAAAGTAACTTTTTCAAAAATTGTTCAATGCTTTCAACATTATGAAAATACATATGCCTAAGGTTATTATTCATTGTATCAGTTTGTAACTGCAAAATACTGGAAACAACCTAACTGTCCATACGCAAGAGAATGGTTGAATAAACTATAATATAGCCTCACAATGGACTACTCAGAAGAATGAGGAAAATCTCTATACACTGATATGGCGGAATTTCGAGGACATACTGTTAAATGGAAAAAAAAAATGTTTAAGTGTATCTATAATATGAGATCTTTTATACCTGAAACTAATTTAAAAATACTAAAAAATAATTAATGAGATCTTTTATTAAAAGGAAAGGTAGATAAGAAAACATATATGTCTCTGCTCATTAGTTCAAAAAGAAATACAAGGAGGATAAGCCAGAGACAGTTGAGACTGGTTAACGACGAGTGCGACAAGCACGCAGGGGGAAATAATAGAAAGAATGGGTGGGGTGGAAATGCTACTGCTCTGAGAATACCTTTTTGTACAATTCTGTCTTTTGAAACCACATTAATGTTTCATATGCTCAAAATAAGTAAATAAATAAATAAATAAAATTCATAAATATGGGAAAAGAAAACAACAACAAAAAACCCGTTGTTTTAATTTTTTGCCAAGAACAATATTCAGTGCATATATTCAGGATACAGCTTGCTTGGTGGTTTTGGAAATGTTTTCTTTAGGCTTTATAATCTATTTCTATATTTCCAGCCCCATGAAAACATAGATTAGTAATAGTTTGGCTTCCAAAACCTTATTAGAAAAAAATTTTCAGAAAGCTTTTCTTTTGTTACATTCAGTGAAGTTATACTTATGTATAATACAGAATCTAATTTTTTAAAAGTGCACGTAATTGTATACTTCCACAAGTGACTTTTGAAAATATTTGCAATTATCCTTGGGTGGGCCTAAACTTGCAGATTCAAAGTAACTACTATGTTATTGCCCTCTTATACAGACATTGTATTCTTTCCCTGCTGCTTTATTTAATGTGGAGTCCTTCCTGACAATTCTCCTGATATCCCTAAGTTTACCCAAAAGAAATGAGAAGTTGTTAAAAAGTAACTCTGACATCACAGGTAACATTGAGGCTAAACTCTTTATATAAGATGGCACTAGTGGGTTTGTCTCCTAATAGATCACTACCTAGTCTTTCTCTTGTCACTCTGTTGTCTATCTATAAAATTATAATCCCTTCTTCAATTTCATATTTTACAAGGGGCTTCATTCACATTAAATTTGAAAAACTCAACTTTCGGTTCCAGAACCTATATGATAAATTTTCTCATATAAATCGCAGGGGTTTTTTTCCTAAATAGATAAATAAATATACCTGAACAACAAAATTATACACAGCACATGCTAGAATTGAAATCTGACATTAGGCATCACTTTGAGACAATTTGATCCTTGGAAGATGATTATCTTTTCCTATCAAAATATTATCACTGATATTGCTATAACAATAGCAAGACAAAATCACATCATCTGTAAATTCAGGTATCTGTGGTAAAACAAGAAGATGATCATCTGTCTATTACAATATTAAAAGTAGGATTCTGGAATTGAGAGTTTGAAGAAAATAAACCTCTAAAATCCATCTCAACTCTAAAATGCAACTTTATATCATAAACCAGGAACAAACTCAACTTATTGATTCCATTTTACAAACATGAACTAAGGTAAGAATTTACATAGAACAAGCATGCAAGTATATTTTTTTGCAGCATGTGAGCCCTCTATATATACAGTCAGTAGTGTCTATTTCAAAACGTAAAGTAATAATCATTACTCATCAGAGAGCAAGGTAGTCAAGTGGCATGGGAGCCTGACCTGAGAGGGAACCGTTCACACATTACACAGCTCAGGGCCTTCCCTCTGGGACCATGTCTTTCTCAATGTCGCTTCCGTTAGTAGAAGGGAAATGGCCAATTCTGCTTCAAAGAGAAGAGCAATGGGTAACAGCCTCATCTCTTCACTCACTGGAATTTTGACTTTGTACTGGACATATTGCTCATGCATTCCTTGACAGAGTCTCATTTTCTGTACATATTTGTGCTTGGAAAAACACTCTGTACATATCTTCATTGCTACAAATGAGTAGCTGTCTTTTCTCCTCTTCCAGCCTTTAACGATTCTGAAGCTCAACATGCTATGGTGGGTGAGATTTCATTAAGGAAGAGTATCGCTTTGAAATTTAAACCAGGAACAAAAATTACTAGCATGAAAACTAAATACTTATAATATAAAATATATTAACTTTATCAACAAAAGTGCAATCACTGTCCAATAACACACACACACACACACACACAAACAGCTCGCATTTAAAGCACAGCATGCAGATTAGCATTTACAAATTTACTACAAAACTAACTTCATAAAACAAATTATGTTTCCTGTTGACTTAGTAGAAGATTAAAACTAGTCAGTGACTGTCATAAAATCGTAACAGGAGAATTAGTAAATCTTTTTATCACAATTATTAATGGAAAATAATGCTTTTGGGAAATATTGATAATAAAATATTCTAATTCTATGAATATAATTAAGGTGCTATGTTAAAATGATTCCCTTAAAAACCGTTGAAAGTAAAATAATTGTACCACAAGCTTAAAGAGTGTGATTGTTTTTCTCACCCATTTCCTTTCATCATATAGGTGTAGAAAATTCTAAACTTTTTAGTACTTCAGGGAAACTTTGCACTAACTCTAACTTTATCTCCCATTAAAAAAGAAATTTTCACCTTTTTTTTAACTTTATACCTGTACCAATCAATCGATTTCCAAACGTAATAATATGATTTTGTAACTGAGGGGGGTATTATCACAAGCAGAGGCTGTTAACATATCAACATGGGGGTGAGGGGTTATGTCTGACAAAGTGACAGTTGTTGAACTTTGGGATAAACAGAAACTCCAGCAACAGCAGAGGACACACTATGAGGGATATGATATGTGGGGTGGGAAACCATCTCCTTGCAGAAGCTCAGTTAACAGAATTCCAAAATTTAGGAAACTCAGCTTTTTCATGGCTTTACTACAGGAAATGGAATCCTCAGATTTAAACACTCACAGGTTAAAGAGAGAGTTATCAAAGTTGCACTAAACAAGGAATGGATTGAGAGCTATTTTTCACTAGGCAATAACTTCTTTTTCTGTGCATTTTCTAATTCAATGTTATTACTCCTTTTATAGCCTTCTCCACATTTAAGAGAAAAAGTAAGAAATTCTGGTGGGCAATTGGAAAAATAAACATAAAAAGACAAAATAAAGAAAAGAAGGACTAAACAGGCATCAATCTCAGTGAAAGTTCAATTCACTTCATCTTTCATTCAATTAACAAATATTTACTGGGGG